>NC_143044.1:57765000-57772500 GCF_057628025.1 Oncorhynchus mykiss | reverse complement strand
TACTCTATAATGATCTGTTACTACCTGGGTTACTCTATAGTGATCTGTTACTACCTGGGTTACTCTATAGTGATCTGTTACTACCTTGGTTACTCTATAGTGATCTGTTACTACCTGGGTTACTCTATAGTGATATGTTACTACCTGGGTTACTCTATAGTGATCTGTTACTACCTGGGTTACTCTATAGTGATCTGTTACTACCTGGGTTACTCTATAGTGATCTGTTACTACCTGGGTTACTCTATAGTGATCTGTTACTACCTGGGTTACTCTATAGTGGTCTGTTACTACCTGGGTTACTCTATAGTGATCTGTTACTACCTGGGTTACTCTATAGTGATCTGTTACTACCTGGGTTACTCTATAGTGATCTGTTACTACCTGGGTTACTCTATAGTGATCTGTTACTACCTTGGTTACTCTATAGTGATCTGTTACTACCTGGGTTACTCTATAGTGATATGTTACTACCTGGGTTACTCTATAGTGATCTGTTACTACCTGGGTTACTCTATAGTGATCTGTTACTACCTGGGTTACTCTATAGTTATCTGTTACTACCTGGGTTACTCTATAGTGATCTGTTACTACCTGGGTTACTCTATAGTGATCTGTTACTACCTGGGTTACTCTATAGTGATCTGTTACTACCCTGGTTACTCTATAGTGATCTGTTACTACCTGGGTTACTCTATAGTGATCTGTTACTACCTGGGTTACTCTATAGTTATCTGTTACTACCTGGGTTACTCTATAGTGATCTGTTACTGCCTGGGTTACTCTATAGTGATCTGTTACTACCTGGGTTACTCTATAGTGATCTGTTACTACCTGGGTTACTCTATAATGATCTGTTACTACCTGGGTTACTCTATAGTGATCTGTTACTACCTGGGTTACTCTATAATGATCTGTTACTACCTGGGTTACTCTATAGTGATCTGTTACTACCTGGGTTACTCTATAGTGATCTGTTACTACCTGGGTTACTCTATAGTGATATGTTACTACCTGGGTTACTCTATAGTGATCTGTTACTACCTGGGTTACTCTATAGTGATCTGTTACTACCTGGGTTACTCTATAGTGATCTGTTACTACCTGGGTTACTCTATAGTGGTCTGTTACTACCTGGGTTACTCTATAGTGATCTGTTACTACCTGGGTTACTCTATAGTGATCTGTTACTACCTGGGTTACTCTATAGTGATCTGTTACTACCTGGGTTACTCTATAGTTATATGTTACTACCTGGGTTACTCTATAGTGATCTGTTACTGCCTGGGTTACTCTATAGTGATCTGTTACTACCTGGGTTACTCTATAGTGATCTGTTACTACCTGGGTTACTCTATAATGATCTGTTACTACCTGGGTTACTCTATAGTGATCTGTTACTACCTGGGTTACTCTATAATGATCTGTTACTACCTGGGTTACTCTATAGTGATCTGTTACTACCTGGGTTACTCTATAGTGATCTGTTACTACCTTGGTTACTCTATAGTGATCTGTTACTACCTGGGTTACTCTATAGTGATATGTTACTACCTGGGTTACTCTATAGTGATCTGTTACTACCTGGGTTACTCTATAGTGATCTGTTACTACCTGGGTTACTCTATAGTGGTCTGTTACTACCTGGGTTACTCTATAGTGATCTGTTACTACCTGGGTTACTCTATAGTGATCTGTTACTACCTGGGTTACTCTATAGTGATCTGTTAGTACCTGGATTACTCTATAGTGATCTATAATGATCTGTTACTACCTGGGTTACTCTATAGTGATCTGTTACTACCTGGGTTACTCTATAGTGATCTGTTAGTACCTGGGTTACTCTATAGTGATCTGTTACTACCTGGGTTACTCTATAGTGATCTGTTACTACCTGGGTTACTCTTTAGTGATCTGTTGCTACCTGGGTTACTCTATAGTGATCTGTTACTACCTGGACCGTTGGGTTACTGGTTACTGTTTCTACCTGGACAGTTGGTTTCCTGGTTACTGTTACTACTCCTCCTCTCCCTTCATTCTCTCCCTGTACCACCTCATTGTAAAGGATGAGGAGAGGGAATTTCATTTTGCTGAAGTGGACATGTTTAAATCAAGGGTCAACACGCCATTATTGGATTCAGAAAATGAGTCTGGTACTGTAGGTCATTTACTATAGGAACCAGACCATGTCTACCTCTATCTCTGTTCTCTATTTACTGTAGGAACCAGACCATGTCTACCTCTGTCTCTGTTCTCTATTTACTGGAGGAACCAGACCATGTCTACCTCTGTCTCTGTTCTCTATTTACTGGAGGAACCAGACCATGTCTACCTCTGTCTCTGTTCTCTGTCTCTGTTCTCTATTTACTGGAGGAACCAGGCCATGTCTACCTTTGTCTCTGTTCTCTATTTACTGGAGGAACCAGACCATGTCTACCTCTGTCTCTGTTCTCTATTTACTGGAGGAACCAGACCATGTCTACCTCTGTCTCTGTTCTCTGTCTCTGTTCTCTATTTACTGGAGGAACCAGACCATGTCTACCTCTGTCTCTGTTCTCTATTTACTGGAGGAACCAGACCATGTCTACCTCTGTCTCTGTTCTTTATTTACTGGAGGAACCAGACCATGTCTACCTCTGTCTCTGTTCTCTATTTACTGGAGGAACCAGACCATGTCTACCTCTGTCTCTGTTCTCTATTTACTGGAGGAACCAGACAATGTCTACCTCTGTCTCTGTTCTCTATTTACTGGAGGAACCAGACCATGTCTACCTCTGTCTCTGTTATCTATTTACTGGAGGAACCAGACCATGTCTACCTCTGTCTCTGTTCTCTATTTACTGGAGGAACCAGACCATGTCTACCTCTGTCTCTGTTCTTTATTTACTGGAGGAACCAGACCATGTCTACCTCTGTCTCTGTTCTCTGTCTCTGTTCTCTATTTACTGGAGGAACCAGACCATGTCTACCTGTCTCTGTTCTCTATTTACTGGAGGAACCAGACCATGTCTACCTCTGTCTCTGTTATCTACTTACTGGAGGAACCAGACCATGTCTACCTTTGTCTCTGTTCTCTATTTACTGGAGGAACCAGACCATGTCTACCTCTGTCTCTGTTCTCTATTTACTGGAGGAACCAGACCATGTCTTCCTCTGTCTCTGTTCTCTGTCTCTGTTCTCTATTTACTGGAGGAACCAGACCATGTCTACCTTTGTCTCTGTTCTCTATTTACTGGAGGAACCAGACCATGTCTACCTCTGTCTCTGTTATCTATTTACTGGAGGAACCAGACCATGTCTACCTCTGTCTCTGTTCTCTATTTACTGGAGGAACCAGACCATGTCTACCTCTGTCTCTGTTCTCTGTCTCTGTTCTCTACTTACTGGAGGAACCAGACCATGTCTACCTCTGTCTCTGTTCTCTGTCTATGTTCTCTATTTACTGGAGGAACCAGACCATGACTACCTCTGTCTCTTTTCTCTGTCTCTGTTCTCTATTTACTGGAGGAAC
This sequence comes from Oncorhynchus mykiss, assembly GCF_057628025.1. Lineage (NCBI taxonomy): Eukaryota > Metazoa > Chordata > Actinopteri > Salmoniformes > Salmonidae > Oncorhynchus > Oncorhynchus mykiss. Next base: position 57,768,989 of record NC_143044.1, on the reverse strand, counting down.
CAGACCATGTCTACCTCTGTCTCTGTTATCTATTTACTGGAGGAACCAGACCATGTCTACCTCTGTCTCTGTTCTCTATTTACTGGAGGAACCAGACCATGTCTACCTCTGTCTCTGTTCTTTATTTACTGGAGGAACCAGACCATGTCTACCTCTGTCTCTGTTCTCTATTTACTGGAGGAACCAGACCATGTCTACCTCTGTCTCTGTTCTCTGTCTCTGTTCTCTATTTACTGGAGGAACCAGACCATGTCTACCTCTGTCTCTGTTCTCTATTTACTGGAGGAACCAGACCATGTCTACCTCTGTCTCTGTTATCTATTTACTGGACGAACCAGACCATGTCTACCTCTGTCTCTGTTATCTACTTACTGGAGGAACCAGACCATGTCTACCTCTGTCTCTGTTCTCTGTCTCTGTTATCTATTTACTGGAGGAACCAGACCATGTCTACTTCTGTCTCTGTTCTCTGTCTCTGTTCTCTATTTACTGGAGGAACCAGACCTTGTCTACCTCTGTCTCTGTTCTCTCTCTCTGCTCTCTGTCTCTGTTCTGTTATCTGTTATCTGTTCTCTATCTCTGTTCTCTGTCTCTGTTCTGTTATCTGTTATCTGTTCTCTCTCTCTGCTCTCTGTCTCTGTTCTTTCTGTTTTCTGTTCTCTGTTCTCTCTGTGTTCTCTCTCCTTGTTTTCTGTTCTCTCTCTGTCTCTCTCTCTCTCTCTCTCTCTCTATCTCTCTCTCTCTGTCTCTCTCTCTCTCTCTCTGTCTCTCTCTCTGTCTCTCTCTCTCTCTCTCTCTCTCTCTCTCTCTCTGTCTCTCTCTCTCTCTGTCTCTCTCTCTCTCTCTCTCTCTCTCTGTCTCTCTCTCTCAATCTCTCTCTCTCTCTCTCTCTCTCTCTCTCTCTGTCTCTCTCTCTCTCTCTCTATCTCTCTATCTCTCTCTTACATCAATTCAATTTCAATTTAAGGGCTTTATTGACATGGGAAACATATGTTTACAATGTTAAAGCAAGTGAAATAGGTATTTAACATATTACACTAAACATTACACTGACAAAAGTTCCAAAATAATAAAGACATTTAACATTAAATAAATAAACGTAAATATAATTTTTATTTACCATACTGTTTGATCTCCACCGGTTGGGAGTTTATTAAGAGTGGGTTTGTTTTTTAATTCTTTGTGGGTCTGTGTAATCCAATGGATATATGTGTCTCTAATATGGTCATACATTGGTCAAGAGGTTAGGAAGTGCAGCTCAGTTTCCACCTCATTTTGTGGGCAGTGAGCACATAGTCTGTCTTCTCTTGAGAGCCAGTTCTGAATGTGCATTCAGATGTCATAAATCAACACTGCAGAGCTCTCCCTGTCCTCTGCAGTGCCTTGATTGTATTACTGTTGATGATATCTGGAAATGTGCGTGTTCACCCTGGCCCATCTACTGTTGCCAGCCCCAATTCTGACTTGTGCTCTGATATCTGCTTCACTGATTTCTGCTCTTGTAAAAGCCTGGGTTTTCTGCATGTTAACACTAGAAGCTTATTACCTAAAATGGATCAATTGAAAGTGTGGGTTCACAGCTCCAATCCAGATGTGTTGGTCATTACTGAGACGTGGTTAAGGAAGAGTGTTTTGAATACTGATGTTAACTTTTCTGGTTATAACCTTTATCGGCAAGACAGATCTTCCAAAGGTGGGGGAGTGGCAATCTTTACCAAGGATCAACTTCAGTGCTCTGTTGCCTCCACCAAGTCTGTCCCCAAACAATTTGATTTGCTGGATTTAAGCATTAAACTTTCAAATGGCTCTTTGCTGACTGTTGCTGGGTGTTATCATCCTCCATCAGCACCGGCCTGTACCCTACCTGCCCTAAGCTCTCTCCTGACCCATTACACTAAGTTTGAATTTGTCCTGTTAGGTGACCTAAACTGGGACATGCTTAAACCACCTGACCAAGTCCTAAAGCACTGGGACTCCCTAAATCTTTCTCAGATTATTACCAATCCCACAAGGTATGACTCCAAACACCCAGGAAAGGCTACTCTCCTTGATGTTATCCTCACAAATAATCCTGATATCCCGGTATCAGTCTGGTGTTTTCTGTAATGACCTTAGTGATCACAGTTTTACAGCCTGTGTTCGTAATGGCAGCTCAGTGAAAGGATCTGTCCTGATTTGTCATAGACGCTTGCTAAAAAACGTGATCTAGCAGAGTTACTTCACCTCAAGAATTGCATTTTGTGAAGGCTCGGCACACGCATACTCAGGCTGACTGGCTCTCGTTCAGGCAAATGAGAAATAAGTGCACTCAGGCTATCCAGAAGGCCAAAGTTAGTTACTTTAAGGAGCAGTTCTCTCTCTGTGGGTCTAACCCCAAGAAGTTCTGGAAAACGGTTAAAGACCTGGAGAATAAACCCTCCTCCTCACAGCTTCCCATGTCCCTTAATGTTGATGATGTGGTTGTTACTGACAAGAAGCACATGGCTGAGCTCTTTACATCACCACTTCATTAAGTCAGGATTCCTATTTGACTCAGCCATGCCTCCTTGCCCGTCCAACATTTCCTCATCTCCCACCCCTTCTAATGCCATTAGCCCGATGCTTCTCCCTCTTTTACCCCACTACAAAGTTTCTCTGAGGTGCTAAAGGAGCTCCTGAAATTTGACCCCAAAAAAACTTCTGTGTCAGATGGTTTAGACCCTTTCTTCTTTAAGGTTGCTGCCCCTATCATCACCAAGCCCATCTCGGACCTGTTTAACCTGTCTCTACTCTCTACTCTACTCTACTCCTGTTTAACCTGTCTCTATAGTTTCCCATTGCTCGGAAGGCAGCCACGGTCCATCCTTTATTTAAAGGGGGAGATCAAGCTGATCCTAACTGTTATTTGCCTATTTCTATTCTGCCCTTATCAAATGTGGTGGAAAAAGTTGTCAATAATCAGATGACTGACTTTCTTGATGTCTATAGTATTCTCTCTGGTTTGCAATCTGGTTTCTGCTCAGGTTATGGATGAGTCACTGCAACCTTAAAGGTCCTCAATGATGTCACCATTGCCCTTGATTCTAAGCTATGTTGTGCTGCTATTTGTATTGACTTGGCCAAAGCATTTGAAAAGATAGACCATTCCATTATTGTGGGTCGGCAAATGAGTATTGGTGTCTCTGAGGGGTCGTTGGGCTGGTTTGCTAACTACCTCAAAGAGTGCAGTGTATAAAGTCAGAAAATCTGCTGTCTCAGCCACTGCCCTGTCACCAAGGGAGTACACGAAGGCTCGATCCTAGCCCCACGCTCTTCTCAATTTACATCAACAACATATCTCAGGTAGTAGGAAGCTCTCTCATCGTTTATATGAAGATGATACAGTCTTATACTCATCTGGCCCCTCCCTGAATGTTGTGTTAATTAAATGCTCTACAACAAAGCTTTGTTAGTGTCCAACAAGCTTTCTCTGCCCTTAACCTTGTTCTAAACACCTCCAAAACAAAGGTCATGTGGTTTGGTAAGAAGAATGCCCCTCTCCCCACAGGTGTGATTACTACCACTGAGGGTTTAGAGCTTGAGGTAGTCACCTGATACAAGTACTTGGGAGTATGGCTAGACGGTACACTGTCCTTCTCTCAGCACATATCAAAGCTGCAGGCTAAAGTTAAATCTAGACGTGGTTTCCTCTATCGTAATCGCTCCTCTTTCACCCCAGCTGCCAAACTAACCCTGATTCAGATGACCATCCTACCCAGGCTAGATTACGGAGACATAATTTATAGATCGGCAGGTAAGGGTGCTCTCGAGTGGCTAGATGTTTTTACCATTCGGCCATCAGATTTGCCACCAATACTCCTTATAGGACACATCCCTATTCTCCTCTGTAAACTGGTTATCTCTGTATACACGTCACAAGACCCACTAGTTGATGCTTATTTATAAAACCTTCTTAGGCCTCACTCCCCCCTATCTGAGATATCTACTGCAGCTCTCATTCTCCACATACA
>NC_143044.1:57710000-57760000 GCF_057628025.1 Oncorhynchus mykiss | reverse complement strand
ACCTGACTAGCAGAGATAATGTGGACTCCATCCAGATTCACAGACTACCTGACTAGCAGAGATAATGTGGCCTCCATCCAGATTCACAGACTACCTGACTAGCAGAGATAATTTGGCCTCCATCCAGATTCACAGACTACCTGACTAGCAGAGATAATGTGGCTTCCATCCAGATTCACAGACTACCTGACTATCAGAGATAATGTGGCCTCTATCCAGATTCACAGACTACCTGACTAGCAGAGATAATGTGGCCTCCATCCAGATTCACAGACTACCTGACTAGCAGAGATAATGTGGCCTCCATCCAGATTCACAGACTACCTGACTAGCAGAGATAATGTGGCTTCCATCCAGATTCACAGACTACCTGACTAGCAGAGATAATGTGGCCTCTATTCAGATTCACAGACTACCTGACTAGCAGAGATAATGTGGCCTCCATCCAGATTCACAGACTACCTGACTAGCAGAGATAATGTGGCCTCCATCCAGATTCACAGACTACCTGACTAGCAGAGATATTGTGGCCTCCATCCACATTCCCAGACTACCTGACTAGCAGAGATAATGTACGTCTGGTATCTACCATATCATCCAGGGTTTTTTTCCTAAAGGTAAAAAAAAAGAAAAAAAAGAAGATTGTTCAGATTTCTCAGACAGGGGTTAATTTAACCTCCAATTTGTGTTCTATGTTAACCCAGCGCTGGGTATTGTACATAACACATGCTGGCTTATTTTGACCCAGCAGTTGTGGTCCATGAGTTGGGTTGTTGGGATTACCCAAACATGGATTCATTTAATAACCATCAGTTGGAATTTGTTTTACTTTCATGCTGGTTGCCCAAGCAGCTGGGCCATTTTGAATGTAATCTTTTTTGTAATTTTCAGGAGGCGTAGCCTATTATGAATGTGGCTTTCAGATAGATCTTATTGGCCACCTGTGAGAGTAAATGTCACTCATGTTCATCATTCACTCTCTCTCTCTCTTACATACTGCAAATCACAATTTTTCCTTAAAAATGTGGAGCATTTGACACATTGTTTAAGAACATTAACTTTTATTTATGACATGTTAGGGTAAGGTGGTATCCATCCCAATAATGGGATTTGCAGGCTTCTGGGAACTAGAAAAATGTTAAAATGTTCAACAACCTAACCCTGCTCTTTTCAAAGAAAACAACCAACTAGGTTACTCAACGTCTGCAACCCAGGAGTTGGGTCAACCAAACAACTCAGCATTTATTTTTTGTGTTGTTATGCCAGCTGTGTAGTACTGCAGTTTGGCTTGCCCAAATATCTTCTGGATCCCAAATGGCATCCTATTCCCTTTGAAGTGCACTACTCGTGACCAGGGCCCATAGTGCACTATATTGGGAATAGCTTGCCATTTGAGACAAAGCCGTTCTCCCTCTATTTTGCTATCACAGCTTGTGGGAGACAAATATTGCTGACCTTTTAAAAACTAAGTAAGTGCATGAGTGCTGGTCCAACAGTAGTAGGGGCCCATTTTGTGTAAGAGGAGAGGAGGGAGAGCGGTGAGGAGAGGAGAGGAGAGGAGAGGAGAGGAGAGGAGAGGAGAGGAGAGGAGAGGAGAGGAGAGGAGGGAGAGCGGCATGGAGAGGAGAGGAGATGGGGAGGAGGAGGGAGAGTGAGAGAGCGAGAGAGAGAGAGAGAGAGAGAGAGACAGAGAGAGAGAGAGAGAGAGAGAGAGAGAGACAGAGAGAGAGAGAGAGAGAGAGAGAGAGAGAGAGAGAGAGACAGAGACAGAGAGAGAGAGAGAGAGACAGAGAGAGAGACAGAGAGAGAGACAGAGAGAGAGACAGAGAGAGAGACAGAGAGAGACAGAGAGAGACAGAGAGAGACAGAGAGAGAGAGAGAGAGAGAGAGACAGAGAGAGACAGAGAGAGAGAGACAGAGAGAGAGAGAGAGAGAGAGAGAGACAGAGAGATAGACAGAGAGAGACAGAGAGAGATAGAGAGAGAGAGACAGAGAGAGACAGAGAGAGAGAGAGCAAAGGGCCGTGCCAAGAAAAAACCCCAGCGATGATTAGAGGGAAGAGTTCCTGTGGGAGACTAAAAGCAGAGAGGGAACGCAGTAAAACAGGAGTGGAGAGATGAATCCCTAATCGGATGATGAGCAGAAAGAGAGGGAGGAGAGGGTGTTCACCTTGGCCTACCCACCACTGCTGAAAGATAAGCTGCCTATTAACAGGAGAAGTTGGGCTGATAATGTTTCAATATTAACTTGACAGCTTATGTCCCCGAAGGTTAAGATAACTTTCTTTCACATCATCTTTAAGTGATGTTAACATTAATTTCTAACCTACTGAATAAGTGCTATTTATGTTCTTAATTACCATAAGGAGAGACCTAAGACTTAATTTGTGTTGAACACGGAGCGACAAGAACTAACAGCAAATTGAATTTAGAATGCAAGAAACATTTTCTCTCAGGAACACCAGTCTAGAACAAACTCAGCAGACCCACACAGATATATTACTGTCAGTCATTCCCCTTACTGGAAAACAAACCAGGACAGTCATTCATACCAGAACAGTCATTCATACCAGAACAGTCATTCATACCAGGACAGTCATTCATACCAGGAGAGTCATTCATACTAGGACAGTCATTCATACCAGGAGAGTCATTCATACCAGGACAGTCATTCATACCAGAACAGTCCTTCATACCAGGACAGTCATTCATACCAGGACAGTCATTCATACCACGACAGTCATTCAGACCAGGACAGTCATTCATATCACGACAGTCATTCATACCAGGACAGTCATTCATACCAGAACAGTCATTCATACCAGAACAGTCATTCATACCAGGAGAGTCATTCATACCAGGACAGTCATTCATACCAGAACAGTCATTCATACCAGAACAGTCATTCATACCAGGACAGTCATTCATACCAGGAGAGTCATTCATACCAGGACAGTCATTCATACCAGGAGAGTCATTCATACCAGGACAGTCATTCATACCAGGACAGTCATTCATACCACGACAGTCATTCATACCAGGACAGTCATTCATACCAGAACAGTCATTCATACCAGAACAGTCATTCATACCAGGAGAGTCATTCATACCAGGACAGTCATTCATACCAGAACAGTCCTTCATACCAGGAGAGTCATTCATACCAGGACAGTCATTCATGCCAGGAGAGTCATTCATACCAGGACAGTCATTCATACCAGAACAGTCCTTCATACCAGGACAGTCATTCATACAAGGACAGTCATTCATACCACGACAGTCATTCAGACCAGGACAGTCATTCATACCACGACAGTCATTCATACCAGGACAGTCATTCATACCAGAACAGTCATTCATACCAGAACAGTCATTCATACCAGGAGAGTCATTCATACCAGGACAGTCATTCATACCAGAACAGTCCTTCATACCAGGAGAGTCATTCATACCAGGACAGTCATTCATACCAGGAGAGTCATTCATACCAGGACAGTCATTCATACCAGAACAGTCATTCATACAGAACAGTCCTTCATACCAGGACAGTCATTCATACCAGAACAGTCCTTCATACCAGGACAGTCATTCATACCAGAACAGTCATTCATACCAGTACTGTACCGCCTAGAAGAGATAACAGTCATTCATACCAGGACAGTCATTCATACCAGAACAGTCCTTCATACCAGGAGAGTCATTCATACCAGGACAGTCATTCATACCAGGAGAGTCATTCATACCAGGACAGTCATTCATACCAGAACAGTCATTCATACAGAACAGTCCTTCATACCAGGACAGTCATTCATACCAGAACAGTCCTTCATACCAGGACAGTCATTCAAACCAGGACAGTCAATCATACCAGGACAGTCATTCAGACCAGGACAGTCATTCATACCAAAACAGTCATTCATACCAGAACAGTCATTCATACCAGAACAGTCATTCATACCAGGACAGTCATTCAAACCAGTACTGTACCCCCTAGAAGGGAGACTAGTCATTCATACCAGAACAGTCATTCATACCAGAACAGCCATTCATACCAGTACTGTACCCCCTAGAAGGGAGACTAGTCATTCATACCAGAACAGTCATTCATACCAGAACAGTCATTCATACCAGTACTGTACCGCCTAGAAGAGATAACAGTCATTCATACCAGGACAGTCATTCAAACCAGGACAGTCATTCATACCAGGACAGTCATTCATACCAGAATTGTACCGGCTAGAAGAGAGAACAGTCATTCATACCAGAACAGACATTCATACCAGTACTATACCTCCTAGAAGAGAGAACAGTCATTCATACCGGTGCTGTACCTCCTAGAAGAGAAAGCAGTCATTCATACCAGTACTATACCTCCTACAAGAGAGAACAGTCATTCATACCAGTAATGTACCTCCTAGAACAGAGAACAGTCATTCATACCAGGACAGTCATTCAAACCAGGGCAGTCATTCATACCAGTACTATACCTCCTAGAAGAGAGAACAGTCATTCATACCAGTACTGTACCTCCTAGAAGAGAAAACAGTCATTCATACCAGTACTATACCTCCTACAAAAGAGAACAGTCATTCATACCAGTACTATACCTCCTAGAAGAGAGAACAGTCATTCATACCAGTACTATAACTCCTAGAAGAGAGAACAGTCATTCATACCAGAACAGTCATTCATACCAGTACTGTACCTCCTAGAAGGGAGACTAGTCATTCATACCAGTACTGTACCTCCTAGAAGAGAGAACAGTCATTCATACCAGTACTGTACCTCCTAGAAGAGAGAACAGTCATTCATACCAGTACTGTACCTCCTAGAAGGGAGACTAGTCATTCATACCAGTACTGTACCTCCTAGAAGAGAGAACAGTCATTCAAACCAGAACAGTCATTCATACCAGTACTGTACCTCCTAGAAGAGAGAACAGTCATTCATACCAGTACTATACCTCCTAGAAGAGAGAACAGTGATTCATACCATTACTGTACCCCCTAGAAGAGATAACAGTCATTCATACCAGGACAGTCATTCAAACCAGGACAGTCATTCATACCAGTACTATACCTCCTAGAAGGGAGACTAGTCATTCATACCAGTACTATACCTCCTAGAAGAGAGAACAGTCATTCATACCAGTACTGTACCTCCTAGAAGAGAGAACAGTCAATCACACCAGTGCCATACCTCCTAGAAGAGAGAACAGTCATTCATACCAGTACCATACCTCCTAGAAGAGAGAGCAGTCATTCATACCAGTACCATACCTCCTAGAAGAGAGAACAGTCATCCATACCAGTACGATACCTACCAGAAGAAAGAACAGTCATTCATACCAGTACTATACCTCCTAGAAGAGAGAACAGTCATTCATACCAGGACAGTCATTCATACCAGTACTGTACCTCCTAGAAGAGAGAACAGGCATTCATACCAGTACTATACCTCCTAGAGGAGAGAACAGTCATTCATACCAGTAATGTACCTCCTAGAAGAGAGAACAGTCATTCATACCAGTACTATACCTCCTAGAAGAGAGAACAGTAATTCATACCAATACTGTACCTCCTAGAAGAGAGAACAGTCATTCATACCAGAACAGTCATTCATACCAGTACTGTACCTCCTAGAAGAGAGAACAGTCATTCATACCAGTACTGTACCTCCTAGAAGAGAGAACAGTCATTCATACCAGTACTGTACCCCCTAGAAGAGAGAACAGTCATTCATACCAGTACTATACCTCCTAGAAGAGAGAACAGTCATTAATACCAGAACAGTCATTCATACCAGTACTGTACCTCCTAGAAGAGAGAACAGTCATTCATACCAGTACTGTACCTCCTAGAAGAGACAACAGTCATTCATACCAGTACTGTACCTCCTAGAAGAGAGAACAGTCATTCATACCAGTACTGTACCCCCTAGAAGAGAGAACAGTCATTCATACCAGTACTATACCTCCTAGAAGAGAGAACAGTCATTAATACCAGAACAGTCATTCATACCAGCACTGTACCTCCTAGAAGAGAGAACATTCATTCATACCAGTACTGTACCTCCTAGAAGAGAGAACAGTCATTCATACCAGTACTGTACCTCCTAGAATAGAGAACAGTCATTCATACCAGTACTGTACCCCCTAGAAGAGAGAACAGTCATTCATACCAGAACAGTCATTCATACCAGTACTGTACCTCCTAGAAGAGAGAACAGTCATTCATACCAGTACTGTACCTTCTAGAAGAGAGAACAGTCATTCATACCAGTACTGTACCTCCTAGAAGAGAGAACAGTCATTCATACCAGTACTGTACCTTCTAGAAGAGAGAACAGTCATTCATACCAGTACTGTACCTCCTAGAAGAGAGAACAGTCATTCATACCAGTACCATACCTCCTACAAGGGTGACTAGTCATTTATCACACCTGTACAAGAGCAGAGAACAGACCCCCAGTCATCTTAATTAAAACGTCTGTGTTTTGATTGTGATTTTGACATGTCCTTGGTTTGTTTGGTTAGGATGCGGGGGGGGGGTAATATGGGTTATTGACCACTGGTGGATTGCCCATTAGGGGGAGGTGGCGGTGTGAAACGCCGGTTTATATCAGGACCGGGAGATATTACATGGAACCTGGTAGTCATGAGTGTTTCTGCTGCCTGGTCAAGGAAGAGAGGTGGTTCCACGTGACTGTTAAGATTGTGTGAAACACACACACTCATACACGTACACAGGCTCATGCATGGACACACATGGAGACACATAGACATGGAGACACATGGACACACATGGAGACGCATAGACATGGAGAGACATAGACACACATGGAGACACATAGACACAAAACACACACATGGAGAGACATAGACATGGAGACACATAGACATGGAGACAGGTGGACACACATGGAGACACATAGACATGGAGACACATAGACATGGAGACACATGGAGAGACATAGACACACATGGAGACGCATAGACACACATGGAGACACATAGACATGGAGAGACATAGACACATGGAGACATAGAGACACAGACACACATGGAGACGCATAGACACACATGGAGACGCATAGACACAAAACACACACATGGAGAGACATAGACATGCAGACACATAGACATGGAGACACGTGGACACACATGGAGACACATAGACAAGGGGACACATAGACATGGAGACACATGGAGAGACATAGACACACATGGAGACGCATAGACACACATGGAGACACATAGACATGGAGAGACATAGACACACATGGAGACATAGAGACACAGACACACATGGAGACGCATAGACACACATGGAGACATATAGACACACATGTGGACACAAACACACACATGGAGACACAAACACACACATGGAGACATAGAGACATAGACACACATGGAGACGCATAGACACACATGGAGACACATAGAAATGGAGAGACAAAGACACACATGGAGACATAGAGACACACATGGAGACACATGGAGACACATGGAGACACACATGGAGACACACATGGAGACACATGGAGACACACATGGAGACACATGGAGACACACATGGAGACACATGGAGACACACATGGAGACACATGGAGACACACATGGAGACACATGGAGACACACATGGAGACACATGGAGACACACATGGAGACACACATGGAGACACACATGGAGACACATGGAGACACATATGGAGACATATGGAGACATATGGAGACACATGGAGACATATGGAGACACACATGGAGACACATGGAGACACATGGATACACACATGGAGACACATGGAGACATATGGAGACACATATGGAGACATATGGAGACACATGGAGACATATGGAGACACATGGAGACACATGGAGACATATGGAGACATATGGAGACACATGGAGACATATGGAGACATATGGAGAAATATGGAGACACATATGGAGACATATGGAGACACATGGAGACACATGGAGACACACATGGAGACACATGGAGACACATGGAGACACATGGTGACATATGGAGACACATAGAGACATATGGAGACATATGGAGACACACATGGAGACATATGGAAACATATCGAGACACATGGAGACATATGGAGATATATGGAGACACACATGGAGACATATGGAGACACATGGATACATATGGGGACACATGGAGACACATGGAGAGACATTGAGACATATGGAGACACACATGGAGACATATGGAGACATATGGAGACACTTGGAGACATATGGAGACATATGGAGACACATATGGAGACATATGGAGACACATGTGGAGACACATGGAGACATATGGAGACATATGGAGACACATGGAGACACACATGGAGACACACATGGAGACACACATGGAGACACATGGAGACACATGGAGACACATATGGAGACACATGGAGACACACATGGAGACACATGGAGACACATGGAGACACATGGAGACACACATGGAGACACATGGAGACACACATGGAGACACACATGGAGACACACATGGAGGCACATGGAGACACATGGAGACACATGGAGACACACATGGAGACACATGGAGACATAAAAACACACACAGATGCAGTCCAGGCCTTATGCTGTCAGTGGTTTGATAAGGTTTAATTAGGGAAAGCACACAAAAATACTGGCATAGTGTTTTGAAGAATATTGTAGTTGATGTCAGCCGATGTTTATTTTGGTATCCATTGTTGAGTGATGTCACAGCTCCTTTGATAATGTGCAACAGCCTCATTAAGTCCACCAGCAGGCCTGTGGTGAGAACAGCCTCGTTAGTCCAACAGCAGCTAATGAACACTGAAGATAAAACAGCAGACATTTAATACGACTAAAATATACTTTACTACTGAATCTTCTCTCATCTTGGTAATTATCAGTTCATCTATGGTAACTTTGGTAGTTCATACTGAAAAATAAAAAATATGAAAATATAGTTGTAATTCTGTAGATCTGTGTCCGTATTGTCCCTGGTATCCCAGTAGATACAATAGATTGTCCAAGAGAAAACAGCCTCATTAATATATTTCTTTAAAGCATCTAATCAACAAGGGCATTATTTAACAACATTTTTTTTAATTTTTTTTTTACAACTGCCAATCAAAAACCTTTTACAACAAATACTATCGGCAAAGTAAAATAAGTGTGTAAAAAATATATAAAAGCCATTTCATGCAGAAACCCTCTTATTGAAAACCAATGGTTTAAATTGTGTTTTACAGCTTTGTGATTTAAAACAAAATCTATACAATTACAGCCAATTTTGATAATCTGAAGTAGCCAAAGGGCCACTGGATGTCATCTTACAAAATACACAGAAAGAATATATATAAAACGCAACATGCAACAATTTCAAAGATTTTACTGAGTTACAGTTCATATAAGGAAATAAATACATTGAAATAATTAAATGAAGCCCTTATCTATAGATTTCACATGACTTGGAATACAGATATGCATCTGTTGGTCACAAATACCTTAATAAAAAGTGGGGTTGTGGATCAGAAAACCAGTCAGTAACTGGTGTGACATATGCCACATGCAGCGCGACACATACAGTTGATCAGACTGATGATTTGTGGCCTGTGGAATGTTGTCCCAATCCTCTTCAATGGCTGTGAGAAGTTGCTGGATATTGGCGGGAACTGGAACACTCTGCCAAACTGCAGTGGAGTCCAGTCCCTGGTGAGAACGACAAGCATGCAGATTGTCGTTCTGAGACGGTTCCCTGAGACAGTTTCTGGCGGTTTGGACAGGCAGTCTTCGGTTGTGGAAACCCACAGTTTCATCAGCTGTCTGGGTAGCTGGTCTCAGACCATCCCACAGGTGAAGAAGCCGGATGTGAAGGTCCTGGGTTGGCGTGGTTACATGTGGTCTGCAGTTGTGAGGCCGGTTGGATGTACTACCAAATTCTCTAAAACAACGTTGGAGGTGGCTTATGGTAGAGAAATTAACATTAAATTCTCCGGCAACAGCTCTGGAGGACATTCCTGCAGTCAGCATGCCAATTGCATGCTCCCTCAAAACATGAGACATCTGTGGCATTGTGTTGTGTGACAAAACTGCACATTTTAGAGTGGCCTTTTATTGTCCCCAGCACAAGGTGCACCTGTGTAATGATCATGCTGTTTAATCAGCTTCTTGATATGTCACACGTCAGGTGGATGGATTATCTTGGCAAAGGAGAAATGCTTGCTAACATGTAAACAATTATGTGCACAAAATTAGAGAGAATAAGCTTTATGTGCGTATTAAACATTTCTGGGATCTTTATTTTTCAGTTCATGAAAAATAGGACCAACTCTTTATGCGTTTATATTTTTCTTCCGTATAAAATAAAAATTTGAAAGCTATCAAAATCCTGGTAGTTTACTCGGTAATATACCCTCCCTTTGCAACCCTGCTACTGATTTAAGGAGTCTGACAAACAGCACCCTGCTACTGATTAAGGAGTCTGACAAACTACACCCTGCTACTGATTAATAAGGAGTCTGACAATCAGCACCCTACTACTGATTAATAAGGAGTCTGACAATCAGCACCCTGCTACTGATTAATACGGAGTCTGACAAACAGCACCCTACTACTGATTAATAAGGAGTCTGACAAACAGCACCCTGCTACTGATTAAGGAGTCTGACAAACAGCACCCTGCTACTGATTAATAAGGAGTCTGACAATCAGCACCTTGCTACTGATTAATAAGGAGTCTGACAAACAGCACCCTGCTACTGATTAATAAGGAGTCTGACAAACAGCACCCTGCTACTGATTGATAAGGAGTCTGACAAACATCACCCTGCTACTGATTAATAAGGAGTCTGACAAACAGCACCCTGATACTGATTAATAAGGAGTCTGACAAACATCACCCTGCTACTGATTAATAAGGAGTCTGACAAACAGCACCCTGCTACTGATTACTAAGGAGTCTGATAATCAGCACCCTACTACTGATTAATAAGGAGTCTGACAAACAGCACCCTGCTACTGATTAATAAGGAGTCTGATAATCAGCACCCTACTACTGATTAATAAGGAGTCTGACAAACAGCACCCTACTACTGATTAATAAGGAGTCTGACAAACAGCACCCTGCTACTGATTAAGGAGTCTGACAAACAGCACCCTGCTACTGATTAATAAGGAGTCTGATAATCAGCACCCTGCTACTGATTAATAAGGAGTCTGACAAACAGCACCCTGCTACTGATTAATAAGGAGTCTGACAAACAGCACCCTGCTACTGATTAATAAGGAGTCTGATAATCAGCACCCTACTACTGATTAATAAGGAGTCTGACAAACAGCACCCTGCTACTGATTAATAAGGAGTCTGACAAACAGCACCCTGCTACTGATTAATAAGGAGTCTCACAAACAGCACCCTGCTACTGATTAATAAGGAGTCTGACAAACAGCACCCTGCTACTGATTAATAAGGAGTCTGACAAACAGCACCCTGCTACTGATTAATAAGGAGTCTGACAAACAGCACCCTGGTACTGATTAATAAGGAGTCTGACAAACAGCACCCTGCTACTGATTAATAAGGAGTCTGACAAACAGCATCCTGCTACTGATTAATAAGGAGTCTGATAATCAGCACCCTACTACTGATTAATACGGAGTCTGACAAACAGCACCCTACTACTGATTAATAAGGAGTCTGACAAACAGCACCCTGCTACTGATTAATAAGGAGTCTGACAAACAGCACCCTGCTACTGATTAATAAGGAGTCTGACAAACAGCACCCTACTACTGATTAATACGGAGTCTGACAAACAGCACCCTGCTACTGATTAATAAGGAGTCTGACAAACATCACCCTGCTACTGATTTAAGGAGTCTGACAAACAGCACCCTACTACTGATTAATAAGGAGTCTGACAAACAGCACCCTGCTACTGATTAATAAGGAGTCTGACAAACAGCACCCTGCTACTGATTAATAAGGAGTCTGACAAACAGCACCCTACTACTGATTAATAAGGGGTCTGACAAACAGCACCCTGCTACTGATTAAGGAGTCTGACAAACAGCACCCTACTACTGATTAATAAGGAGTCTGACAAACAGCACCCTACTACTGATTAATAAGGAGTCTGACAAACAGCACCCTACTACTGATTAATAAGGAGTCTGACAAACAGCACCCTGCTACTGATTAATAAGGAGTCTGACAAACAGGTACCGTGTTAAGAATAGTTGGTTTTAGAGGCACATAGAATAGTATTCTCCTCACTGTCTCCCCTCCCCCTGTTTCCCCTCTCTAATGAATGGATTTGCAAAATGTAAAAAATCATTTTCTGAAGTTGAAACTATACAGTTGACAGATGAAGCTGCAGCAAGGAAATATGAGAGTGCTGTGCAGATATCTTTCAGATGTTGAGTTCATCTTCCGTTAGTCAGGACCTCACATTCTTCATTCTTTACTTTAGTCCTTTCTGAGGTCTGTACTAGTCCTAATGCAGTGTCTAACGTCATGGTAACAACCTTCTGAGGTCTGTTCTAGTCCTAATGCAGTGTCTAACGTCATGGTAACAACCTTCTGAGGTCTGTTCTAGTCCTAATGCAGTGTCTAACGTCATGGTAACAACCTTCTGAGGTCTGTTTTAGTCCTAATGCAGTGTCTAATATCATGGTAACAACCTTCTGAGGTCTGTTCTAGTCCTAATGCAGTGTCTAACGTCATGGTAACAACCTTCTGAGGTCTGTTCTAGTCCTAATGCAGTGTCTAATGTCATGGAAACAAACTTCTGAGCTGGATCACATAGTAATGCTGGACCTATCTACACAGACACACACAAACACACAAACAGAAACACAGACGAGCAGGCATGCATGCATGCATGCAGGCAGGCATAGTAGTTAATTCTATAGGTCTATAGGGTAGTAGGGCACTACTTTAGACCAGGGTCTATAGGGTAGTAGGGCACTACTTTAGACCAGGGTCTATAGGGTAGTAGGGCACTACTTTAGACCAGGCCTATAGGGTAGTAGGGCACTAGTTTAGACCATGGTCTACAGGGTAGTAGTGCACTACTTTAGACCATGGTCTACAGGGTAGTAGTGCACTAATTTAGACCAGGACCTATATGGTAGTAGTGCACTACTTTAGACCAGGGTCTATAGTGAAGGTAAAGAAGAGGGTGTTATTTGAGACAGTCCCATATACATTTTAACAAGGTCTCTTAAACCTCTCTTATTCTCATTCTCTCTCCCTTCTCATTTCACAAAAGCATTCCTTTATCAGATTTTTATCTCTTTTAAATGTGAACCAGCGTGAAACTCCGTCTCATTCTCCCAGTGATCCTGTGGTCTGCTGTCACAATACATGAAACAATATTCTCACTGAGTAAAAGCAGAATCTCTCCCAATATTTTTAGTGTCCCCCCCCCCTGTGATGTTCAAGTGCTGTGAAAACAAAAACCAGTCAAATATGACGGTTTTTTGGGGGGTACGTTTTTTTTTCTCCTTCCCATTAGTGGTCAGCATCTGCTGATATCAGGATGTACGAATGGAAATTAACTTAACAACCTCAAAGACTATGAACAAGGGGGGGAAAACCACCAAATTCACTGTGATGCATTACATAGGAAGAAGAGGAGCCACAGCTCCATGCTACTGGTCAGACACAGAGAACTGACACTATATGCTTGTTGTTGGGGGGGGGGTTTGGCGGGGGCTGTGCGGGGTCTGTGGGGTTTCTGTGGGCTGTGGGGGGGTCTGTGGGTTATGGGGGGTCTGTGGGGAAGAATGATCTTAAATAAATGTGTTGTATTGTCACACTGGATAGGTGTTGTTTTACAGGGTCAGTCATAGTAGTATGATAGGTGTTGTTTTACAGGATCAGTCATAGTAGTATGATAGGTGTTGTTTTACAGGGTCAGTCATAGTAGTATGATAGGTGTTGTTTTACAGGATCAGTCATAGTAGTATGATAGGTGTTGTTTTACAGGGTCAGTCATAGTAGTATGATAGGTGTTGTTTTACAGGGTCAGTCATAGTAGTATGATAGGTGTTGTTTTACAGGGTCAGTCATAGTAGTATGATAGGTGTTGTTTTACAGGGTCAGTCATAGTAGTATGATAGGTGTTGTTTTACAGGGTCAGACATAGTAGTACACCACCCCTGTTAAGTGCCTTGCGCAAGGGCACTTAAACTACTGAATGGTGCTATATCTACTGAATGGTGATATATCTACTGAATGGTGTTATATATACTGAATGGTGATATATCTACTGAATGGTGATATATCTACTGAATGGTGATATATCTACTGATATATCTACTGCCTGGTCTCAGCCCTCAAGCTGTAGAAATACAGCACCTGCGTCAACCAAACACGGTTGGTTTTAGACTGGCTACACATTTCCCTGTAATTTCCCTGTAATACTGGATGTTTTTTCTTCCTAATAAGCAGCTGCTTTGTGTCTGCGGCCACATTCATTGTCTCTGGCCTTGTGCTCCTCTTCTCTGTCCGTCAGCGCAAAGAGTCTAGCTGCACCTTCTGTGGTAACACAACATTAAATACAAAGAGTCTAGCTACACCTTCTGTGGTAACACAACATTAATACAAAGAGTCTAGCTACTCCTTCTGTGGTAACACAACATTAAATACAAAGAGTCTAGCTACTCCTTTTGTGGTAACACAACATTAATACAAAGAGTCTAGCTACTCCTTCTGTGGTAACACAACATTAAATACAAAGAGTCTAGCTACTCCTTTTGTGGTAACACAACATTAATACAAAGAGTCTAGCTACTCCTTCTGTGGTAACACAACATTAAATACAAAGAGTCTAGCTACTCCTTTTGTGGTAACACAACATTAATACAAAGAGTCTAGCTACTCCTTCTGTGGTAACACAACATTAAATACAAAGAGTCTAGCTACTCCTTCTGTGGTAACACAACATTAAATACAAAGAGTCTACCTACACCTTCTGTGGTAACACAATATCAGGCACAAAGAGTCTAGCTACATCTTCTGTGGTAACACAACATTAAATACAAAGAGTCTAGCTACACCTTCTGTGGTAACACAATATCAGGCACAAAGAGTCTAGCTACACCTTCTGTGGTAACACAATATCAGGACACAAAGAGTCTAGCTACATCTTCTGTGGTAACACAACATTAAATACAAAGAGTCTAGCTACACCTTCTGTGGTAACACAATATCAGGCACAAAGAGTCTAGCTACATCTTCTGTGGTAACACAATATCAGGACACAAAGAGTCTAGCTACTCCTTCTGTGGTAACACGACATTAAATACAAAGAGTCTAACTACACCTTCTGTGGTAACACAATATCAGGACACAAAGAGTCTAGCTTCTCCTTCTGTGGTAACACAACATTAAATACAAAGAGTCTAACTACACCTTCTGTGGTAACACAATATCAGGACACAAAGAGTCTAGCTTCTCCTTCTGTGGTAACACAACATTAAATACAAAGAGTCTAACTACACCTTCTGTGGTAACACAATATCAGGACACAAAGAGTCTAGCTTCTCCTTCTGTGGTAACACAACATTAAATACAATGAGTCTAACTACACCTTCTGTGGTAACACAATATCAGGCACAAAGAGTCTAGCTACACCTTCTGTGGTAACACAATATCAGGCACAAAGAGTCTAGCTACACCTTCTGTGGTAACACAATATCAGGCACAAAGAGTCTAGCTACACCTTCTGTGGTAAAACAATATCAGGCACAAAGAGTCTAGCTACACCTTCTGTGGTAACACAATATCAGGCACAAAGAGTCTAGCTACACCTTCTGTGGTAACACAATATCAGTATTGTGTATTAAGGGCCTCTTCGTAACACCCCCAGTCAGTTGTATTAAGGGCCTCTTCGTAATACCTCCAGTCATTAAGGGCCTCTTCTTAACACCTCCAGTCAGTTGTATTAAGGGCCTCTTCGTAACACCCCCAGTCAGTTGTATTAAGGGCCTCTTTGTAACACCTCCAGTCAGTTGTATTAAGGGCCTCAGTCAGTTGTATTAAGGGCCTCTTCGTAACACCCCCAGTCAGTTGTATTAAGGGCCTCTTTGTAACACCCCCAGTCAGTTGTATTAAGGGCCTCTTCGTAACACCTCCAGTCATTTGTATTAAGGGCCTCTTCGTAACACCTCCAGTCAGTTGTATTAAGGGCCTCTTCGTAACACCCCCAGTCAGTTGTATTAAGGGCCTCTTCGTAACACTCCCAGTCAGTTGTATTAAGGGCCTCTTCGTAACACCTCCAGTCAGTTGTATTAAGGGCCTCAGTCAGTTGTATTAAGGGCCTCTTCGTAACACCCCCAGTCAGTTGTATTAAGGGCCTCAGTCAGTTGTATTAAGGGCCTCTTCGTAACACCCCCAGTCAGTTGTATTAAGGGCCTCTTCGTAACACCCCCAGTCAGTTGTATTAAGGGCCTCTTCGTAACACCCCCAGTCAGTTGTATTAAGGGCCTCTTCGTAACACCTCCAGTCAGTTGTATTAAGTCAGTTGTATTAAGGGCCTCTTCGTAACACCTCCAGTCAGTTGTATTAAGGGCCTCTTCGTAACACCTCCAGTCAGTTGTATTAAGGGCCTCTTCGTAACACCCCCAGTCAGTTGTATTAAGGGCCTCTTCATAACACCCCCAGTCAGTTGTATTAAGGGCCTCTTCGTAACTCCTCCAGTCAGTTGTATTAAGGGCCTCTTCGTAACACCCCCAGTCAGTTGTATTAAGGGCCTCTTCGTAACACCTCCAGTCAGTTGTATTAAGGGCCTCTTCGTAACACCCCCAGTCAGTTGTATTAAGGGCCTCTTCGTAACACCCCCAGTCAGATGTATTAAGGGCCTCTTCGTAACACCCCCAGTCAGTTGTATTAAGGGCCTCTTTGTAACACCCCCAGTCAGTTGTATTAAGGGCCTCTTCGTAACACCTCCAGTCAGTTGTATTAAGGGCCTCTTCGTAACACCTCCAGTCAGTTGTATTAAGGGCCTCTTCGTAACACCCCCAGTCAGTTGTATTAAGGGCCTCTTCGTAACACTCCCAGTCAGTTGTATTAAGGGCCTCTTCGTAACACCTCCAGTCAGTTGTATTAAGGGCCTCAGTCAGTTGTATTAAGGGCCTCTTCGTAACACCCCCAGTCAGTTGTATTAAGGGCCTCAGTCAGTTGTATTAAGGGCCTCTTCGTAACACCCCCAGTCAGTTGTATTAAGGGCCTCTTCGTAACACCCCCAGTCAGTTGTATTAAGGGCCTCTTCGTAACACCCCCAGTCAGTTGTATTAAGGGCCTCTTCGTAACACCTCCAGTCAGTTGTATTAAGGGCCTCTTCGTAACACCTCCAGTCAGTTGTATTAAGGGCCTCAGTCAGTTGTATTAAGGGCCTCTTCGTAACACCCCCAGTCAGTTGTATTAAGGGCCTTAGTCAGTTGTATTAAGGGCCTCTTCGTAACACCCCCAGTCAGTTGTATTAAGGGCCTCTTCGTAACACCCCCAGTCAGTTGTATTAAGGGCCTCTTCGTAACACCCCCAGTCAGTTGTATTAAGGGCCTCTTCGTAACACCCCCAGTCAGTTGTATTAAGGGCCTCTTCGTAACACCTCCAGTCAGTTGTATTAAGGGCCTCTTCGTAACACCTCCAGTCAGTTGTATTAAGGGCCTCTTCGTAACACCCCCAGTCAGTTGTATTAAGGGCCTCTTCGTAACACCTCCAGTCAGTTGTATTAAGGGCCTCTTCGTAACACCTCCAGTCAGTTGTATTAAGGGCCTCTTCGTAACACCTCCAGTCAGTCTTTGGTAAATGATATCCAGATGTTATTGGTATCACAGTGTGAATAGGCTGCCCGGCTTTGTGGTGATGGCTCTGCCGGCTTTGTGGTGATGGTTCTGCCCGGCTTTGTGGTGATGGCTCTGCCGGCTTCGTGGTGATGGTTCTGCCCGGCTTTGTGGTGATGGCTCTGCTGGCTTTGTGGTGATGGCTCTCCCGGCTTTGTGGTGATGGCTCTGCCCGGCTTTGTGGTGATGGCTCTGCCCGGCTTTGTGGTGATGGCTCTGCCCGGCTTTGTGGTGATTGATGGCACTGCCCGGCTTTGTGGTGATTGATGGCACTGCCCGGCTTTACGGTGATGGCTCTGCCGGCTTTGTGGTGATTGATGGCTCTGTCCGGCTTTGTGGTGATTGATGGCTCTGCCCGGCTTTGTGGTGATTGATGGCTCTGCCGGCTTTGTGGTGATTGATGGCTCTGCCGGCTTTGTGGTGATGGCTCTGCCTGGCTTCGTGGTGATGGCTCTGCCCGGCTTTGTGGTGATGGCTCTGCCCGGCTTTGTGGTGATGGCTCTGCCCAGCTTTGTGGTGATGGCTCTGCCCGGCTTTGTGGTGATGGCTCTGCCCGGCTTTGTGGTGATTGATGGCACTGCCCGGCTTTGTGGTGATTGATGGCACTGCCCGGCTTTGCGGTGATGGCTCTGCCGGCTTTGTGGTGATTGATGGCTCTTCCGGCTTTGTGGTGATTGATGGCTCTGCCGGCTTTGTGGTGATGGCTCTGCCCGGCTTTGTGGTGATGGCTCTGCCGGCTTTTTGTGATGGCTCTGCTGATTTTTTTTGATGGCTCTGCCCGACTTTGTAGTGATGGCTCTGCCCGGCTTTGTGGTGATGGCTCTGCCGGCTTTGTGGTGATGGCTCTGCCTGGCTTTGTGGTAATGGAACTGCCTGGCTTTTTGGTGATGGCTCTGCCTGGCTTTGTGGTGATGGCTCTGCCTGGCTTTGTGGTGATGGCTCTGCCCGGCTTTGTGATGATGGAACTGCCTGGCTTTGTGGTGATGGCTCTGCCTGGCTTTGTGGTGATGGCTCTGCTCAGCTTTGTGGTGATGGCTCTGCCGGGCTTTGTGGTGATGGCTCTGCCTGGCTTTGAGGTGATTTTCTCCTGGTAGGTGAAACTAACGCACACCTGTCTCTGTGGTGTTAAATCTGGCCTGTTAACCATCCTTTGGATAAGATAGGTTGGTATTTTGTGCCTTGAATTTCCGCACAGTCACTCAGTTTTGATAAATGAAAATGAGGTGCGGGTTAGATAAGCTGACACTGATGGGAAGCCTCCTTCTGCTCATCATATCAGAAATAAGCCAGTGAATAACCCAGTCTCCAGTGATCCGTGGAAGACTAGCTGGCCAGCATGTATGCGAGATTTGGTTTTAACTTCCTAGATCTCACACAAGTGCATCAGCTTTGACAAGAAGCCACTATATTGCAGGATCATTAGGCTCTGGACTTTTTTACTGGACACTGGACAGGAGATGGATCTACTGCCATGGACATAACCAGACAGGGGATGGATCTACTGCCATGGACATGACCAGACAGGGGATGGATCTACTGCTATGGACAGAACCAGACAGGGGATGGATCTACTGCCATGGACAGGACCAGACAGGAAATGGATCTACTGCCATGGACACAACCAGACAGGGGATGGATCTACTGCCATGGACAGAACCAGACATGGGATGGATCTACTGCCATGGACAGAACCAGACAGGGGATGGATCTACTGCCATGGACAGAACCAGACATGGGATGGATCTACTGCCATGGACAGAACCAGACAGGGGATGGATCTACTGCCATGGACAGAACCAGACATGGGATGGATCTACTGCCATGGACAGAACCAGACAGGGGATGGATCTACTGCCATGGACAGAACCAGACAGGAAATGGATCTACTGCCATGGACAGGACCAGACAGGAGATGGATCTACTGCCATGGACAGGACCAGACAGGGGATGGATCTAATGCCATGGGCACAACCAGACAGGGGATGGATCTACTGCCATGGACAGGACCAGTCAGGGGATGGATCTACTGCACTGGACATGACCAGACAGGAGATGGATCTACTGCCATGGACAGGACCAGACAGGGGATGGATCTACTGCCATGGACAGGACCAGACAGGGGATGGATCTACTGCCATGGACACAACCAGACAGGGGATGGATCTACTGCCATGGACAGGACCAGACAGGAGATGGATCTACTGCCATGGACAGGACCAGACAGGGAATTGATCTACTGCTGCAGATAAGATCAGACAGTATTCAGCCTTGTTCTAAAATGGATTAAATCGTTTTTTCTTCATCAATATACACACTATACCCCATAATGACAAAGCAAAAACTGTTTTTTTTTATAAATTGTTGCAATTGTATTAAACTATAAATCACTTAAATATCACATTTACATAAGTATTCAGACCCTTTAGTCAGCACTTTGTTGAAGCACCTTTGGCAGCGATTACAACCTCTAGTCTTCTTGGTTATGACGCTACAAGCTTGGCACAGCTGTATTTGGGGAGTTTCTCCCGTTCTTCTCTTCAAGTACAGGCTCTGACTGGGCCACTCAAGGACATTCAGAGACTTGTCACGAAGACACTCCTACATTGTGTTGGCTGTGTGCTTACAGTTGTTGTCCTGTTGGAAGGTGAACCTTCACCACAGTCTGAGGTAATGAGTGCTCTGGAGCAGGTTTTCATCAGGGACCTCTCTGTACTTTGCTACATTAATCTTTGCCTCAATCCTGACTAGTCTTCCAGTCCCTGCTGCTGAAAAACATCCCCACAGCATGATGCTGCCACCACCATGCTTCACTGTAGGGATGCTGCCACCACCATGCTTCACTGTAGGGATGGTGCCAGGTTTCCTGTTGACGTGACGCTTGGCATTCAGGCCAAAGAGTTCAATCTTCGTTTCATCAGACCAGAGCATCTTGTTTCTCATGGTCTGGGAGTCTTTAGGTGACTTTTGGGAAATGCAAGCTGTCATGTGCCTTTTACTGAGGAGTGGCTTCCGTCTGGCCACTCTACCATAAAGGCCTGATTGGTGGAGTGCTGCAGAGATAGATGTCCTTCTGGAAGGTTCTCCCATCTCCACGGAGGAACTCTGGTGCTCTGTCAGAATGACCATCGGGTTCATGGTCACCTCCCTGACCAAAGCCCCTCTCCACCGACTGCTCAGTTTGGTGGGGTGGCCAGCTCTAGGTGTCTCTGAGGTTCCAAACTTCTTCAATTTAGGAATGATGGAGGCCACTGTGTTCTTGGGGACCTTCAATGCTGCAGACATTTGTTGGAACCCTTCCCCAGATCTGTGCCTTAACACAGTCATGTCTTGGGTTTCTACGGACAATTCCTTCAACTTCATGGCTTGTTTTTTGCTCTGACATGCACTGTCAACTGTGGGACCTTATATAGACAGGTATGTACCTTTCCAAATCATGTCCAAGCAATTTAATTTACCACAGGTGGACTCCAATCAAGTTGTAGAAACGTCTCAAGGATGATCAATGGAAACAGGATGCACCTGAGCTCAATCTCGAGTCTCATAGCAAAGAGTCTGAATACTTATGTAAAGGTATTTCTGTCTTTTTCATTTTAATACATTTGCGAAAACATTTTTCAAAACCTGTTTTTGCATTGTTATTATGGGATGTTCTGTGTAGACTGCTGAGAATTTTGTATTTTTTTATCCATTTTAGAATAAGGCTGTAAAGTAACAAAATGTGAAAAAAGTCAAGGGGTCTGAATACTTTCCGAAGGCACTGTATATACCCACAAACCACATAATGTATATACCCACAAACCACATAGTGTATATACCCACAAACCGCCGACATAGTGTATATACCCACAAACCACATAGTGTATATACCCACAAACCACATAGTGTATATACCCACAAACCACATAGTGTATACACCCACAAACCACATAGTGTATATACCCACAAACCACATAGTGTATATACCCACAAACCACATAGTGTGTATACCCACAAACCGCATAGTGTATATACCCACAAACCACATAGTGTATATACCCACAAACCGCATAGTGTATATACCCACAAACCACATAGTGTATACACCCACAAACCACATTGTGTATATACCCACAAACCACATAGTGTATATACCCACAAACCACATAGTGTATACACCCACAAACCACATAGTGTATACACCCACAAACCACATAGTGTATATACCCACAAACCACATAGTGTATATACCCACAAACCACATAGTGTATATACCCACAAACCACATAGTGTATATACCCACAAACCACATAGTGTATATAACCACAAACCGCAGAGTGTATATACCCACAAACCACATAGTGTATATACCCACAAACCACATAGTGTATACACCCACAAACCACATAGTGTATACACCCACAAACCACATTGTGTATATACCCACAAACCACATAGTGTATATACCCACAAACCGCATAGTGTATATACCCACAAACCACATAGTGTATATACCCACAAACCACATAGTGTATATTCCCACAAACCTGTCACGAACCGGCTCAAAGCCCGTAACAAAGGGAGACAACGTGGAGATAAGGAGTAACAAAATATATATTTATTAACTAAAGCAACTAAGGAAAATATACAATGATGTGTGTAATCAGTAATCAGTAGTGTAAGTGAGTTTTGCATGCATGAATGTGATAATGCAGGGTGTTGAAAGGTGCCAAAGCAAACAAACAAAAGGCCACCAAGAACCACAACACAATCTACAAAGGTGTCTGCATGGAGAGAGTCTCTTCCATGAATGTGGAAGAGGTCTATTTATCCTGGGAGACACCTGGCCCAGGTGTTTCCCATGAAGCTGACGACCCTCCCAACTCCGCCCACCGGCATCCTAATAAGGAAACAAGAACAAAGACAGAATACAGCAGACAGAGTGGGAGGGTCGTCACAAACCACATAGTGTATATACCCACAAACCGCATAGTGTATATACCCACAAAACACATAGTGTATATACCCACAAACCACATAGTGTATATACCCACAAACCACATAGTGTATATACCCACAAACCACATAGTGTATATACCCACAAACCACATAGTGTATATACCCACAAACCACATAGTGTATATACCCACAAACCACATAGTGTATATACCCACAAACCACATAGTGTATATACCCACAAACCACATAGTGTATATACCCACAAACCACATATTGTATATACCCACAAACCACATAGTGTATATACCCACAAACCAAATAGTGTATATACCCACAAACCACATAGTGTATATACCCACAAACCACATAGTGTATATACCCACAAACCACATAGTGTATATACCCACAAACCACATAGTGTATATACCCACAAACCACATAGTGTATATACCCACAAACCACATAGTGTATATACCCACAAACCACATAGTGTATATACCCACAAACCACATATTGTACTGTATATACCCACAAACCACATAGTGTATTTACCCACAAACCGCATAGTGTATATACCCACAAACCGCATATTGTACTGTATATACCCACAAACCGCATAGTGTATATACCCACAAACCACATAGTGTATATACCCACAAACCACATAGTGTATATACCCACAAACCACATAGTGTATATACCCACAAACCACATAGTGTATATACCCACAAACCACATAGTGTATATACCCACAAACCACATAGTGTATATACCCACAAACCACATAGTGTATATACCCACAAACCACATAGTGTCTTTACCCACAAACCGCATAGTGTATATACCCACAAACCGCATAGTGTATATACCCACAAACCACATAGTGTCTTTACCCACAAACCGCATAGTGTATATACCCACAAACCACATAGTGTATTTACCCACAAACCACATAGTGTATATACCCACAAACCACATAGTGTATATACCCACAAACCACATAGTGTATATACCCACAAACCACATAGTGTATATACCCACAAACCACATAGTGTATATACCCACAAACCACATAGTGTATATACCCACAAACCACATAGTGTATATACCCACAAACCACATAGTGTATATACCCACAAACCACATAGTGTATATACCCACAAACCACATATTGTATATACCCACAAACCACATAGTGTATATACCCACAAACCACATATTGTATATACCCACAAACCACATAGTGTATATACCCACAAACCACATAGTGTATACACCCACAAACCGCATAGTGTATATACCCACAAACCACATAGTGTATATACCCACAAACCGCATATTGTATATACCCACAAACTAGTACAGTACATACTCATATATACAGTTGAAGTCGGAAGTTTACATAAACTTAGGTTGGAGTCATTAAAACTAATTTTTTCAACCACTCCACACATTTCTTGTTAACAAAGTATAGTTTTGGCAAGTAGGTTAGGACATCTACTTTGTGCATGACAACTAATTTTTCCATCAATTACTTACAGACAGATGATTTAACTTATAAATTCCAGTGGGTCAGAAGTTTACATACACTAAGTTGACTGTGCTTTTAAGAACACCATCCCAACCGTGAAGCACGGAGGTGGCAGCATCATGTTGTGGGGGTACTTTGCTACAGGAGGGACTGGTGCACTTCTCAAAATAGATGATTATGTAGAAAATGATGTCGATATATTGAAGCAACATCTCATGATGTCAGTCAGGAAGTTAAAGCTTGGTCGCAAATGGGTCTTCCAAATGGACAATGTCCCCAAGCATACTTCCAAAGTTGTGGCAAAATGGCTTAAGGACAACAAAGTCAAGGTATTGGAGTGGCCATCACAAAGCCCTGACCTCAATCCTATAGAAAATGTGTGGTCAGAACTGAAAAAGCGTGTGCGAGCAAGGAGGCCTACCAACCCTGACTCAGTTACACCAGCTCTGTCAGGAGGAATGGGCCAAAATTCACCCAACTTATTGTGGGAAGCTTGTGGAAGGCTTCCCGAAACCTTTGACCCATGTTAAACAATTTAAAGGCAATGCTACCAAATACTAATTGAGTGTATGTAAACTTCTGACCCACTGGGAATGTGATAAATTAAATAAAAGCTGAAATAAATAATTCTCTCTACTATTATTCTGACATTTCACATTCTTAAAATTAAGTGTGTGATCCTAACTGACCTAAGACAGGGAATTTTTACTAGGATTAAATGTCAGGAATTGAGAAACACTGAGTATAAATGTATTTGGCTCAAGTGTATGTAAACTTCCGTCTTCAACTGTATGTATATATATATATCATATATATAATTTATATCGTATAGTATATACCCACAAAGAAACACTCACTGCTGTGCTGTGATAGCCTGGTTCCCAAATCCGTTTGTGCTGTCTTCTCAACTCCTACGTACGATCATTATTTCACACTGCGATTGACCAAAAAACAGAATTGTCAAGACAGCACAAAAATATATTCTAGTCCATTTAGGGACACGTGGTAGTGTAGGAACACCGAGAGAAGTAGAATGAGTGTTGCTTGTTGTGATTTTAATTGGTCCTGTGATGCAATCTAGAGTGGAGGCAGGAAGGATAGTAGGATGGCTATGTTCCAAGTGGTACACTATTCCCTACACCCATAGAGATCTGGTCTAAAATAGTGCACTACATTTGGAACGAGTTGCCATTTGTGACACAGTCAGTGTGTATGGGAGGCAGGCTGATAATATATGTGGGTGAAATAAGTTGTGCTTCACTTCAGCGGGAGTTGTCTCTGAGGATATCAGTTCACAGTCCCACAGGCTTATTCCACAGATAAGATCACTGTAATGTTTCACTTCACAGCACAGACACACACACTGGCAGAGAGGGAACGGGCAACACATCTTAGTGGACGAGCATAGAGACAGTTAGTGGAGCAGCATAGAGACAGTCAGTGGAGCAGCATAGAGACAGTCAGTGGAGCAGCATAGAGACAGTTAGTGGAGCAGCATAGAGACAGTCAGTGGAGCAGCATAGAGACAGTCAGTGGAGCAGCATAGAGACAGTCAGTGGAGCAGCATAGAGACAGTTAGTGGAGCAGCATAGAGACAGTCAGTGGAGCAGCATAGAGACAGTCAGTGGAGCAGCATAGAGACAGTCAGTGGAGCAGCATAGAGACAGTCAGTGGAGCAGCATAGAGACAGTTAGTGGAGCAGCATAGAGACAGTCAGTGGAGCAGCATAGAGACAGTTAGTGGAGCAGCATAGAGACAGTCAGTGGAGCAGCATAGAGACAGTTAGTGGAGCAGCATAGAGCCAGTTAGTGGAGCAGCATAGAGCCAGTTAGTGGAGCAGCATAGAGCCAGTTAGTGGAGCAGCATAGAGACAGTTAGTGGAGCAGCATAGAGAGAGTTAGTGGAGCAGCATAGAGACAGTTAGTGGAGCAGCACAGAGACAGTTAGTGGAGCAGCATAGAGACAGTTAGTGGAGCAGCATAGAGACAGTCAGTGGAGCAGCATAGAGACAGTCAGTGGAGCAGCATAGAGACAGTTAGTGGAGCAGCATAGAGACAGTTAGTAGAGCAGCATAGAGACAGTTAGTGGAGCAGCATAGAGACAGTTAGTGGAGCAGCATAGAGACAGTTAGTAGAGCAGCATAGAGACAGTTAGTAGAGCAGCATAGAGCCAGTTAGTGGAGCAGCATAGAGCCAGTTAGTGGAGCAGCATAGAGACAGTTAGTGGAGCAGCATAGAGCCAGTTAGTGGAGCAGCATAGAGCCAGTTAGTGGAGCAGCATAGAGCCAGTTAGTGGAGCAGCATAGAGACAGTTAGTGGAGCAGCATAGAGAGAGTTAGTGGAGCAGCATAGAGACAGTTAGTGGAGCAGCACAGAGACAGTTAGTGGAGCAGCATAGAGACAGTTAGTGGAGCAGCATAGAGACAGTTAGTGGAGCAGCATAGAGCCAGTTAGTGGAGCAGCATAGAGACAGTCAGTGGAGCAGCATAGAGACAGTCAGTGGAGCAGCATAGAGACAGTTAGTGGAGCAGCATATAGACAGTTAGTAGAGCAGCATAGAGACAGTTAATGGAGCAGCATAGAGACAGTTAGTGGAGCAGCACAGAGACAGTTAGTGGAGCAGCATAGAGACAGTTAGTGGAGCAGCATAGAGCCAGTCAGTGGAGCAGCATAGAGACAGTTAGTGGAGCAGCATAGAGAGAGTTAGTGGAGCAGCATAGAGACAGTTAGTGGAGCAGCACAGAGACAGTTAGTGGAGCAGCATAGAGACAGTTAGTGGAGCAGCATAGAGACAGTTAGTGGAGCAGCATAGAGCCAGTTAGTGGAGCAGCATAGAGACAGTCAGTGGAGCAGCATAGAGAAAGTCAGTGGAGCAGCATAGAGACAGTTAGTGGAGCAGCATAGAGACAGTTAGTGGAGCAGCATAGAGACAGTTAGTAGAGCAGCATAGAGACAGTCAGTGGAGCAGCATAGAGACAGTTAGTGGAGCAGCATATAGACAGTTAGTAGAGCAGCATAGAGACAGTTAATGGAGCAGCATAGAGACAGTTAGTGGAGCAGCACAGAGACAGTTAGTGGAGCAGCATAGAGACAGTTAGTGGAGCAGCATAGAGCCAGTCAGTGGAGCAGCATAGAGACAGTTAGTGGAGCAGCATAGAGCCAGTTAGTGGAGCAGCATAGAGCCAGTCAGTGGAGCAGCATAGAGCCAGTTAGTGGAGCAGCATAGAGCCAGTTAGTGGAGCAGCATAGAGACAGTTAGTGGAGCAGCATAGAGAGAGTTAGTGGAGCAGCATAGAGCCAGTTAGTGGAGCAGCATAGAGCCAGTCAGTGGAGCAGCATAGAGCCAGTTAGTGGAGCAGCATAGAGACAGTTAGTGGAGCAGCATAGAGACAGTTAGTGGAGCAGCATAGAGCCAGTTAGTGGACGAGCAAAGAGCCAGTTAGTGGAGCAGCATAGAGCCAGTTAGTGGAGCAGCATAGAGCCAGTCAGTGGAGCAGCATAGAGCCAGTCAGTAGAGCAGCATAGAGCCAGTTAGTGGAGCAGCATAGAGCCAGTCAGTGGAGCAGCATAGAGCCAGTCAGTGGAGCAGCATAGAGCCAGTTAGTGGAACAGCATAGAGCCAGTTAGTGGAGCAGCATAGAGCCAGTTAGTGGAGCAGCATAGAGTCAGTCAGTGGAACAGCATAGAGCCAGACAGTGGAACAGCATAGAGCCAGTCAGCCAGTCAGTGGAGGAGCATAGAGCCAGTTAGTGGAGCAGCATAGAGCCAGTTAGTGGAACAACATAGAGCCAGTTAGTGGAGCAGCATATAGCTATTTAGTGGAGCAGCATAGAGCCAGTTAGTGGAGCAGCATAGAGCCCATTAGTGGAGCATCATAGAGCCAGTCAGTGGAGCATTATAGAGCCAGTCAGTGGAGCAGCATAGAGCCAGTTAGTGGAGCAGCATAGAGCCAGTTAGTGGAGCAGCATATAGCCAGTTAGTGGAGCAGCATAGAGACAGTTAGTGGAGCAGCATAGAGACAGTCAGTGGAGCAGCATAGAGCCAGTTAGTGGAGCAGCATAGAGCCGGCTGGTGGACGAGATTAGTGAAAGTCTAGTGTAGACAAGATAAATCATGTTTGTAGTTATTGTAAGCTAGTACAGTAATTGATAAATCATGTTTGTAATGATTGTAAGCTAGTACAGTAATTGATAAATCATGTTTGTAGTTATTGTAAGCTGGTACAGTAATTGATAAATCATGTTTGTAATTATTGTAAGCTAGTACAGTAATTGTAAATCATGTTTGTAGTTATTGTAAGCTAGTACAGTAATTGTAAATCATGTTTGTAGTTATTGTAAGCTAGTACAGTAATTGATAAATCATGTTTGTAGTTATTGTAGGCTAGTACAGTAATTGTAAATCATGTTTGTAGTTATTGTAGGCTAGTACAGTAATTGATAAATCATGTTTGTAATTATTGTAAGCTAGTACATTCATTGTAAATCATGTTTGTAGTTATTGTAAGCTAGTACAGTAATTATAAATCATGTTTGTAGTTATTGTAAGCTAGTACAGTAATTGTAAATCATGTTTGTAGTTATTGTAAGCTAGTACAGTAATTATAAATCATGTTTGTAGATATTGTAAGCTAGTACAGTAATTGATAAATCATGTTTGTAGTTATTGTAAGCTAGTACAGTAATTGTAAGTATTGCCTTCGTACGGTAGCTCAACGTGTTTTATCAGTCCTGACAGCTTCTTTCCTCTTTCTCAAGCCAAGCTGAACCCTTATAAAAACAACGAGCATTCTGTATTCTCTGAAATGTCTGTAGCCATCACCCTCTCCCCAGGTCTGCCCTAACCCGTGCCCTCTGAGCTTGACCATCAGTAAACTCAATAAGCACTGAGCACCAATATAGAACACTAAGCAGGTGGCAAGAGGCTAGGCTAAAAAGCCAGGGATAGACAGAGGAATGGAGGATAGGATAGACAGAGGAATGGAGGAGAGACAGAGGAATGGAGGAGAGACAGAGGAATGGAGGAGAGACAGAGGAATGGAGGATAGACAGAGGAATGGAGGATAGACAGAGGAATGGAGGAGAGACAGAGGAATGGAGGAGAGACAGAGGAATGGAGGAGAGACAGAGGAATGGAGGAGAGACAGAGGAATGGAGGAGAGACAGAGGAATGGAGGAGAGACAGAGGAATGGAGGAGAGACAGAGGAATGGAGGAGAGACAGAGGAATGGAGGAGAGACAGAGGAATGGAGGAGAGACAGAGGAATGGAGGAGAGACAGAGGAATGGAGGAGAGACAGAGGAATGGAGGAGAGACAGAGGAGAGACAGAGGAATGGAGGAGAGACAGAGGAATGGAGGAGAGACAGAGGAATGGAGGAGAAAGGGGGGATCAAATCAAAGGAGAGTTGATTTGTCACGTGCACTGAATACAACCTTACAGTGAAATGCTTACTTACAGGCTCTAACCAACAGTGCACTTTTTAAGTTAAAAATACGGTATTAGGTGAACAGTAGATGAGTAAATAAATAAAAACAACAGTAAAAAAGACAGTGAAAAATAACAGTAGAGAGGCTATATACAGTAGAGAGGCTATATACAGTAGAGAGGCTATATACAGTAGAGAGGCTACATACAGTAGAGAGGCTATATACAGTAGAGAGGCTATATACTGTAGAGAGGCTATATACAGTAGAGAGGCTATATACAGTAGAGAGGCTATATACAGTAGAGAGGCTATATACAGTAGAGGCTATATACAGTAGAGAGGCTATATACAGTAGAGAGGCTATATACAGTAGAGAGGCTATATACAGTAGAGAGGCTATATACAGTAGAGAGGTTATATACAGTAGAGAGGCTATATACAGTAGAGAGGTTATATACAGTAGAGAGGCTATATACAGTAGAGAGGCTATAACAGTAGAGAGGCTATATATAGTAGAGAGGTTATATACAGTAGAGAGGCTATATACAGTAGTGAGGCTATAGACAGTAGAGAGGCTATATAAAGTAGAGAGGCTATATACAGTAGAGAGGCTATATACAGTATAGAGGCTATATACAGTAGAGAGGCTTTATATAGTAGAGAGGCTATATACAGTAGAGAGGCTATATACAGTATAGAGGCTATATACAGTAGAGAGACTACATACAGTAGAGAGGCTATATACAGTATAGAGGCTATATACAGTAGAGAGGCTTTATATAGTAGAGAGGCTATATACAATAGAGAGGCTTTATACAGTAGAGAGGCTATATACAGTAGAGAGGCTATATACAGTAGAGAGGTTATATACAGTAGAGAGGCTATATACAGTATAGAGGCTATATACAGTAGAGAGGCTTTATATAGTAGAGAGGCTATATACAGTAGAGAGGCTATATACAGTATAGAGGCTATATACAGTAGAGAGACTACATACAGTAGAGAGGCTATATACAGTATAGAGGCTATATACAGTAGAGAGGCTTTATATAGTAGAGAGGCTATATACAGTAGAGAGGCTATATACAGTAGAGAGGCTATATACAGTAGAGAGGCTATATACAGTAGAGAGGCTATATACAGTAGAGAGGCTATATACAGTAGAGAGGCTATATACAGTAGTGAGGCTATATACAGTAGAGAGGCTATATACAGTAGAGAGGCTATATACAGTAGAGAGGCTATATACAGGAGAGGTTATATATAGTAGAGAGGCTATATACAGTAGAGAGGCTATATACAGTAGAGAGGCTATATACAGTAGAGAGGTTATATACAGTAGAGAGGTTATATACAGTAGAGAGGTTATATACAGTAGAGAGGCTATATACAGTAGAGGGGCTATATACAGTAGAGAGGCTATATACAGTAGAGAGGCTATATACAGTAGAGAGGCTATATACAGTAGAGAGGCTATATACAGTAGAGAGGCTATATACAGTAGAGAGGTTATATACAGTAGAGAGGCTATATACATTAGAGGGGCTATATACAGGAGAGGTTATATATAGTAGAGAGGCTATATACAGTAGTGAGGCTATATACAGTAGAGAGGCTATATACAGTAGAGAGGCTATATACAGTAGAGAGGCTATATACAGTAGAGAGGCTATATACAGTAGAGAGGTTATATACAGTAGAGAGGCTATATACAGTAGAGAGGTTATATACAGTAGAGAGGCTGTATACAGTAGAGAGGCTATATACAGTAGATAAGCTATATACAGTAGAGAGGCTATATACTGTAGAGAGGCTATATACAGTAGAGAGGCTATATACAGTAGAGAGGCTATATACAGTAGAGAGGTTATATACAGTAGAGAGGCTATATACAGTAGAGAGGTTATATACAGTAGAGAGGCTATATACAGTAGAGAAGCTATATACAGTAGAGAGGCTATATACAGTAGAGAGGCTACACCGGTTATTCGGGCTAATTGAGGTAGTATGTACATGAATGTATAGTTAAAGTGACTATGGATGTATGATAAACAGAGTAGCAGCAGCGTAAAAGAGGGGTTGGGGGGAAGCACACAATGCAAATAGTCCGGGTAGCCATATACCTGATCAGGAGTCTTATGGCTTGGGGGGGAAAACTGTGGAGAAGCATTTTGGTCCTAGACTTGCCGCTCTGGTACCGCTTGCCATGCGGTAATAGAGAGAACGGCCTTCCTCTGACACCGCCTGGTGTAGAGGTCCTGGATGGCAGGAAGCTTGGTCCCAGTGATGTACTGGGCCGTACGCACTACCCTCTGTAGTGCCTTGCAGTCGGAGGTCGAGCAGTTGCCGTACCAGGCAGTGATGTAAACGGTCAGGATGCTCTCGATGGTGCAGCTGTAGAACCGTTTAAGGATCTGAGGACCCCTGCCAAATCCTTTTAGTCTCCTGAGGGGGAATAGGTTTTATCGTGCCCTCTTTACGACTGTCTTGGTGTGTTTGGACCATTCTAGTTTGTTGGTGATGTGTACACCAAGGAACTTGAAGCTGTCAACCTGCTCCACTACAGCCCAGTCGATGACAATGGGGGCGTGCTCGGTCCTCCTTTTCCAGTAGTCCACAATCATCTCCTTTGTCTTGATTACATTGAGGGATAGGTTGTTATTCTGGCACCACCCGGCCAGGTCTCTGACCTCCTCCCTATAGGCTGTCTCGTCGTTGCCGGTGATCAGGCCTACCACTGTTGTGTCCTCTGCAAACGTAATGATGGGGTTGGAGTCGTGCCTGCCAACGCAGTGGTGGGTGAACAGGGAGTACAGGAGGGGGCTGAGCACACACCCTGAGGGTGTTGAGGATCAGAGTTGCAGATGTGTTGCTACCTACCCTCACCACCTGGAGGTGGCCCGTCAGTTGCAGAGGGAGGTGTTTAGTCCCAGGATCCTTAGCTTAGTGATGAGCTTTGAGGGTACTATGATGTTGAACGCTGAGCTGTAGTCAATGAATAGCATTCTCACGTAGGTGTTCCTTTTGTCCAGGTGGGAAAGGGCAGTGTGGAGTGCAATGCATCATCTGCGGATCTGTTTGGGCGGAATGCAAATTGGAGTGGGTCTAGGGTTTCTGGGATAATGGTGTTGATGTGAGCCATTACCAGCCTTTCAAAGCGGACTTGAGTGCTGTAGTCATTTAGGCAGGTTAACTTAGTGTTCTTGGGCACAGGGACTATGATGATCTGCTTGGAGAGAAAAATAGAGGGAGAGAGCGAGAGAGAGCGAGAGAGAGCTAGAGAGAGAGAGAGAGAGGGAGAGAGGGAGAGAGAGAGAGAGAGAGAGAGAGAGAGAGAGAGAGAGAGAGAGAGAGAGAGAGAGAGAGAGAGAGAGACAGAGAAAACGTGGGCTTTGGCTTAACTTTACCATAGTCTTCTCTCCTGTGACAGTCTCTCAGTGGTGAAATACAGTGAATAATTCAATGGTTAGTTTAAGGCCCGGACCAATATAAAGTAGTATGTATCACGTGGGGTACAGCATCCGATGCAGAGATCACTCTGGATTTGGGAAAAGGGTACAGTTATCGTGTGGGGTACAGCATCCGATGCAGAGATCACTCTGGATTTGGGAAAAGGGTACAGTTATCGTGTGGGGTACAGCATCCGATGCAGAGATCACTCTGGATTTGGGAAAAGAGTACAGTTATCGTGTGGGGTACAGCATCCGATGCAGAGATCACTCTGGATTTGGGAAAAGGGTACAGTTATCGTGTGGGGTACAGCATCCGATGCAGAGATCACTCTGGATTTGGGAAAAGGGTACAGGTACCGTGTGGGGTACAGCATCCGATGCAGAGATCACTCTGGATTTGGGAAAAGAGTACAGTTATCGTGTGGGGTACAGCATCCGATGCAGAGATCACTCTGGATTTGGGAAAAGGGTACAGTTATCGTGTGGGGTACAGCATCCGATGCAGAGATCACTCTGGATTTGGGAAAAGAGTACAG
Organism: Oncorhynchus mykiss; assembly: GCF_057628025.1. NCBI lineage: Eukaryota > Metazoa > Chordata > Actinopteri > Salmoniformes > Salmonidae > Oncorhynchus > Oncorhynchus mykiss. Next base: position 57,726,268 of record NC_143044.1, on the reverse strand, counting down.
TTATCGTGTGGGGTACAGCATCCGATGCAGAGATCACTCTGGATTTGGGAAAAGGGTACAGTTATCGTGTGGGGTACAGCATCCGATGCAGAGATCACTCTGGATTTGGGAAAAGAGTACAGTTATCGTGTGGGGTACAGCATCCGATGCAGAGATCACTCTGGATTTGGGAAAAGGGTACAGTTATCGTGTGGGGTACAGCATCCGATGCAGAGATCACTCTGGATTTGGGAAAAGGGTACAGTTATCGTGTGGGGTACAGCATCCGATGCAGAGATCACTCTGGATTTTTGAAAAGGGTACAGTTATCGTGTGGGGTACAGCATCCGATGCAGAGATCACTCTGGATTTGGGAAAAGAGTACAGTTATCGTGTGGGGTACAGCATCCGATGCAGAGATCACTCTGGATTTGGGAAAAGAGTACAGTTATCGTGTGGGGTACAGCATCCGATGCAGAGATCACTCTGGATTTGGGAAAAGGGTACAGTTATCGTGTTGGGGTACAGCATCCGATGCAGAGATCACTCTGGATTTGGGAAAAGAGTACAGTTATCGTGTGGGGTACAGCATCCGATGCAGAGATCACTCTGGATTTGGGAAAAGAGTACAGTTATTGTGTGGGGTACAGCATCCGATGCAGAGATCACTCTGGATTTGGGAAAAGGGTACAGTTATCGTGTGGGGTACAGCATCCGATGCAGAGATCACTCTGGATTTGGGAAAAGAGTACAGTTATCATGTGGGGTACAGCATCCGATGCAGAGATCACTCTGGATTTGGGAAAAGGGTACAGTTATCGTGTTGGGTACAGCATCCGATGCAGAGAGCACTCTGGATTAGGGAAAAGAGTACAGTTATCATGTGGGGTACAGCATCCGATGCAGAGATCACTCTGGATTTGGGAAAATGGTACAGTTATCATGTGGGGTACAGCATCCGATGCAGAGATCACTCTGGATTTGGGAAAAGGGTACAGTTATCGTGTGGGGTACAGCATCCGATGCAGAGATCACTCTGGATTTGGGAAAAGGGTACAGTTATCGTGTGGGGTACAGCATCCGATGCAGAGATCACTCTGGATTTGGGAAAAGGGTACAGTTACCGTGTGGGGTACAGCATCCGATGCAGAGATCACTCTGGATTTGGGAAAAGAGTACAGTTATCGTGTGGGGTACAGCATCCGATGCAGAGATCACTCTGGATTTGGGAAAAGAGTACAGTTATCGTGTGGGGTACAGCATCTGATGCAGAGATCACTCTGGATTTGGGAAAAGAGTACAGTTATCGTGTGGGGTACAACATCTGATGCAGAGATCACTCTGGATTTGGGAAAAGGGTACAGTTATCGTGTGGGGTACAGCATCCGATGCAGAGGTCACTCTGGATTTGGGAAAAGGGTACAGTTACCGTGTGGGGTACAACATCTGATGCAGAGATCACTCTGGATTTGGGAAAAGGGTACAGTTATCGTGTGGGGTACAGCATCCGATGCAGAGATCACTCTGGATTTGGGAAAAGGGTACAGTTATCGTGTGGGGTACAGCATCTGATGCAGAGATCACTCTGGATTTGGGAAAAGGGTACAGTTATCGTGTTGGGGTACAGCATCCGATGCAGAGATCACTCTGGATTTGGGAAAAGGGTACAGTTATCGTGTGGGGTACAGCATCCGATGCAGAGATCACTCTGGATTTGGGAAAAGAGTACAGTTATCGTGTGGGGTACAGCATCCGATGCAGAGATCACTCTGGATTTGGGAAAAGGGTACAGTTATCGTGTGGGGTACAGCATCCGATGCAGAGATCACTCTGGATTTGGGAAAAGAGTACAGTTATCGTGTGGGGTACAGCATCCGATGCAGAGATCACTCTGGATTTGGGAAAAGGGTACAGTTATCGTGTGGGGTACAGCATCCGATGCAGAGATCACTCTGGATTTGGGAAAAGAGTACAGTTATCGTGTGGGGTACAGCATCCGATGCAGAGATCACTCTGGATTTGGGAAAAGGGTACAGTTATCGTGTGAGGTACAGCATCCGATGCAGAGATCACTCTGGATTTGGGAAAAGAGTACAGTTATCGTGTGGGGTACAGCATCCGATGCAGAGATCACTCTGGATTTGGGAAAAGGGTACAGTTATCGTGTTGGGGTACAGCATCCGATGCAGAGATCACTCTGGATTTGGGAAAAGGGTACAGTTATCGTGTGGGGTACAGCATCCGATGCAGAGAGCACTCTGGATTAGGGAAAAGAGTACAGTTATCGTGTGGGGTACAGCATCCGATGCAGAGATCACTCTGGATTTGGGAAAAGGGTACAGTTATCGTGTGGGGTACAGCATCTGATGCAGAGATCACTCTGGATTTGGGAAAAGAGTACAGTTACCGTGTGGGGTTATAGAAGAGATGCTGTAAATACATTGACTGGTGAAGCGTTACGTTTATTCAGGGGATCTCCTGGAAGATGACCTTTTGAAAGAACGTACAGTCTGAGGAAAAAGTAGATTTCTCTGGGCTAAACAGATTGTTGGACCAGTCCCTGGTTCGAATCCAAGTGTTGAAAAACCAATTAGCGAGTTGGAACATACTGTCTTCCAGACAAGCATAGGTAACTATGGAGACAGGGTTATAATGAATAAAGGTAACTATGGAGACAGGGTTATAATGAATAAAGGTAACTATGGAGACAGGGTTATAATGAATAAAGGTAACAATGGAGACAGGGTTATAATGTATAAAGGTAACTATGGAGACAGGGTTATAATGAATAAAGGTAACTATGGAGACAGGGTTGTAATGAATAAAGGTAACTATGGAGACAGGGTTATAATGAATAAAGGTAACTATCCGAACAGGGTTATAAAGGTAACTATGGAGACAGGGTTATAATGAATAAAGGTAACTATGGAGACAGGGTTATAATAAATAAAGGTAACAATGGAGACAGGGTTATAATGAATAAAGGTAACTATGGAGACAGGGTTATAATGAATAAAGGTAACTATGGAGACAGGGTTATAATGAATAAAGGTAACTATGCGAACAGGGTTATAAAGGTAACTATGGAGACAGGGTTATAATGAATAAAGGTAACTATGTAGACAGGGTTATAATAAATAAAGGTAACAATGGAGACAGGGTTATAATGAATAAAGGTAACTATGTAGACAGGGTTATAATGAATGAAGGTAACAATGGAGACAGGGTTATAATGAATAAAGGTAACTATGTAGACAGGGTATTAATTAATAAAGGTAACTATGGAGACAGGGTTATAATGAATAAAGGTAACTATGGAGACAGGGTATTAATTAATAAAGGTAACTATGTGGACAGTTGTGATGAATAAATTGAGCCCTCAGGCATGGTTGTAGGGTTCATTTGATTCAGCATACTGTCTTTTTATTTGAGGCTAGTAAAGAACGAACTGGGCCTCCATAACAATGAGGAAGGTGTAATGCCAGGGGTATGGTTTAGCCAATATACTGTTCAGCTGTCCATATAGACATGCAGGCACGCACCCACTGGGGGATGAAACACACTACTCAGGCTGAAGTGTCCCCACTGAGGGGATGAAACACACTACTCAGGCTGAAGTGTCCCCACTGAGGGGGTGAAACTCACTACTCAGGCTGAAGTGTCCCCACTGAGGGATGAAACTCACTACTCAGCCTGAAGTGTCCCCACTGAGGGGGTGAAACTCACTACTCAGGCTGAAGTGTCCCCACTGAGGGGGTGAAACTCACTACTCAGGCTGAAGTGTCCCCACTGAGGGATGAAACTCACTACTCAGCCTGAAGTGTCCCCACTTGGGATGAAAGTAATTACTTAGCCTGAAGTGTCCCCATTTGGGGGATGAAACTCATTACTTAGCCTGAAGTGTCCCCACTTGGGGGATGAAACTCATTACTTAGCCTGAAGTGTCCCCACTTGGGATGAAACAAATTACTTAGCCTGAAGTGTCCCCATTTGGGGGATGAAACTCATTACTTAGCCTGAAGTGTCCCCACTTGGGGGATGAAACTCATTACTTAGCCTGAAGTGTCCCCACTTGGGATGAAACGAATTACTTAGCCTGAAGTGTCCCCACTTGGGGGATGAAACTCACTACTCAGGCTGAAGTGTCCCCACTGAGGGATGAAACTCACTACTCAGGCTGAAGTGTCCCCACTGAGGGGTGAAACTCACTACTCAGCCTGAAGTGTCCCACTGAGGGGGTGAAACTCACTACTCAGGCTGAAGTGTCCCCACTGAGGGATGAAACTCACTACTCAGCCTGAAGTGTCCCCACTTGGTGATGATGAAACTCACTACTCAGGCTGAAGTGTCCCCACTTGGTGATGATAAAACTCACTACTCAGCCTGAAGTGTCCCCACTTGGTGATGATGAAACTCACTACTCAGGCTGAAGTGTCCCCACTGAGGGGTGAAACTCACTACTCAGCCTGAAGTGTCCCCACTTGGTGATGATGAAACTCACTACTCAGGCTGAAGTGTCCCCACTTGGTGATGATAAAACTCACTACTCAGCCTGAAGTGTCCCCACTTGGTGATGATGAAACTCACTACTCAGGCTGAAGTGTCCCCACTGAGGGGTGAAACTCACTACTCAGCCTGAAGTGTCCCCACTGAGGGATGAAACTCACTACTCAGGCTGATGTGTCCCCACTTGGTGATGATAAAACTCACTACTCAGGCTGAAGTGTCCCCACTTGGTGATGATGAAACTCACTACTCAGCCTGAAGTGTCCCCACTTGGTGATGATGAAACTCACTACTCAGGCTGAAGTGTCCCCACTTGGTGATGATGAAACTCACTACTCAGGCTGAAGTGTCCCCACTTGGTGATGATGAAACTCACTACTCAGGCTGAAGTGTCCCCACTTGGGATGAAAGTAATTACTTAGCCTGAAGTGTCCCCATTTGGGGGATGAAACTCATTACTTAGCCTGAAGTGTCCCCACTTGGGATGAAAGTAATTACTTAGCCTGAAGTGTCCCCATTTGGGGGATGAAACTCATTACTTAGCCTGAAGTGTCCCCACTTGGGGGATGAAACTCATTACTTAGCCTGAAGTGTCCCCACTTGGGATGAAACAAATTACTTAGCCTGAAGTGTCCCCACTTGGGGGATGAAACTCATTACTTAGCCTGAAGTGTCCCCACTTGGGATGAAACAAATTACTTAGCCTGAAGTGTCCCCACTTGGGATGAAACAAATTACTTAGCCTGAAGTGTCCCCACTCGGGAATGAAACAAATTACTCAGCCTGAAGTGTCCCCACTTGGTGATGATGAAACTCACTACTCAGCCTGAAATGTCCCCACTTGGGGATGAAACTCACTACTCAGGCTGAAGTTTCCCCACTTGGTGATGATGAAACTCACTACTCAGGCTGAAGTGTCCCCACTTGGGGATGAAACTCACTACTCAGCCTGAAATGTCCCCACTTGGGGATGAAACTCACTACTCAGGCTGAAGTGTCCCCACTTGGTGATGATGAAACTCACTACTCAGGCTGAAGTGTCCCCACTTGGGGATGAAACTCACTACTCAGGCTGAAGTGTCCCCACTTGGTGATGATGAAACTCACTACTCAGGCTGAAGTGTCCCCACTTGGGGATGAAACTCACTACTCAGGCTGAAGTGTCCCCACTTGGTGATGATAAAACTCACTACTCAGGCTGAAGTGTCCCCACTTGGGGATGAAACTCCCTACTCAGGCTGAAGTGTCCCCACTTGGTGATGATGAAACTCACTACTCAGGCTGAAGTGTCCCCACTTGGGGATGAAACTCACGACTCAGCCTGAAGTGTCCCCACTTGGGGATGAAACTCACTGCTCAACCTGTTTGCTAACTGCTTTCTAACTATACACTGTACTGCATGATTGCAGCGTGTTTACTAACATTTTAATTTTAGTAGCTACACTGCAGGTCAAAAGTTGAGAATGGTGTTCTGAACCTTTTGACTGGTAGTGTATGTTGACTTGACGTTAGCTAATATGGTGACAAAAATCTTAGCAGTGGGTATCTGTTAGCGGTTATGATATGAAGGTTTGGCTTATTAAGGTTTTTATGCTTGGTCCGAGGCAGCTGATGTGTCGTGCACTGAAGTCCACAAGCGAAGTGAAAAGGTGAGAGGTGGAGAGCGCGTCGATGTGAGAAGGAATTATCCAACAATAAAAGGGATCATGCTGTTTCTTTGTGGCTGCTATGAAAGTGAACTGTGTTTGCGTGTGATCCGGGGTGTATTCATTCCGCCGATCGTTGAAAACCGATTCTTAAACGGAACGAAGCGGAGATAAACATACCTGAATTTGTCCAATAGAAACTAGTTTTTCAATTGTTGAATTATTGATTACACCCTAGATCAGCTAGATGCAGGCAAGATTGTGCAAGGTGTGATAGCAGGATTACAAGATTATGTTATATGTATGCACCAAATGGTTGTTTTATGAAATAGAGTAAGCTTTTTAGGACTCTCTCTCTCTCCCTTTCTGAGTTAACTAGTCTTTTTGAAGCTTGGGCTGGCAACTGTTAAAGAGACGGTTACCACTCTAGCTTCCTGCAGTTAGTCTGGACGCATGGTTCAAGGGAAATGGGTTTTGCTAGAGATAGCTTGAGCTGACAATGGCTTGGTGATAAAAACCTAAAGTTGGCATTTCCTAGACAAGATGTGGGGTGTGTGACCCGAGATAGAGATAGTCTGGAAAAGTTAAGAACAACGCCTCGTTGTCTCATCTTCCTGGCATCTGGGAAACTAAGCCAGGTTGGTGGTAAAACATAATCCTGTGTAGATAACCGTGGTGGCTTATGGGAGTTGGAACAAGTCTGACTTAGCGTTTTTTTAAGTCCTATATTTTATCATTATCCGTTAGGCTCTCTCAGTCAGGACTTTTGGGTCGATGGTTTCGTTTTTTTCAATAATTAATTGATATTGAATAAAGATGATTGTTTGAAGAAATGACAAAGTCTCTCTCTCTTGAATAGGAAATTACACCACAAAGGCAGTGTTGAAAATGTCAGTCTGTCACCTTGATTACTCAAAACATTTTCTCGACCTGTGCACCTACAGCTGAAGTCGGAAGTTTACATACAACTTAGCCAAATACATTTAAACTCAGTTTTTCACAATTCCTGACATTTAATCTGAGTAAAAAGTCCCTGTTTTAGATAAATTAAGGTCACCACTTTATTTTAAGAATGTGAAATTTCCGAATAATTATAGAGAGAATTATTTATTTAAGATTTATTTCTTTCATCACATTCCCAGTGGGTCAGAAGTTTACATATACTCAATTAGTATTTGTTAGCAGTGCCTTTAAATTGTTTAACTTGGGTCAAACGTTTCGGTTAGCCTTCCACAAGCTTCCCACAATAAGTTCCTGAGGTCAGGTTTGTAGGCCTCCTTGCTCACACACGCTTTTTCAGTTCTGCCCACAACTTGTCTATTGGATTGAGGTCAGGGCTTTGTGATGACCACTCCAATACTTGGACTTTGTTGTCCTTACTCTATTTTGCCACAACTTTGGAAGTATGCTTGGGGTCATTGCCCATTTGGAAGACCCATTTGTGACCAAGCTGTAACTTCCTAACTGATGTCTTGAGATGTTGCTTCAATATATCCACATAAATGTCCATCCTTATTATGCCATCTATTTTGTGAAGTGCACAGGTCCCTACTGCAGCAAAGCACCCCCATGACATGATGCTGCCACCCCTGTGCTTCGCTGTTGGGATGGTGTTCTTCGGCTTGCAAGTCTCCCTCTTTTTCCTCCAAACATAACGATGATCATTATGGCCAAACTGTTCTATTTTTGTTTCATCAGACCAGAGGACATTTCTTCAAAAAGTACAATCAATGTCCCCATGTGGAGTTGCAAATCATAGTCTGTCTTTATTATAGCAGTTTTGGAGCAGTAGCTTCTTCCTTGCTGAGCGGCCTTTCAGGTTATGTTGATATAGGACTCATTTTACTGTGGATACAGAAACTTTTGTACCCATTTCCTCCAGCATCTTCACAAGGTCCTTTGTTGTTGTTCTGGGATTGATTTGCACTTTTCGCACCAAAGTAAATTAATCTCTAGGAGACAGAACATGTCTCCTTCCTGAGCGGTATGACGGCTGCGTGTGTCCCATGGTGTTTATACTTGCGTATTATTGTTTGTACAGATGAATGTGTTACCTTCAGGCGTTTGGAAATTGCTCTCAAGGTTGAACCAGAATTGTGGAGGTCAACAATTTTTTTCTGAGGTCTTGGCTGATTTCTTTTGATTTTCCCATACATATACATACATACAAATACATCCACAGATACACCTCCAATTGACTCAAATTATGTCAATTAGCCTATCAGAAGCTTCTAAAGCCATGACATTGGCTTGTATGGAATTTTCCAAGCTGTTTAAAGGCACAGTCAACTTAGTGTATGTAAACTTCTGACCCACTGGAATTGTGATACAGTGAATTATAAGTTAAATATTCTGTCTGTAAACAATTGTTGTAAAAATGACTTGTGTCATGCACAAAGTAGATGTCCTAACCGACTTCCCAAAAGTATAGTTTGTTAACACGAAATTTGTGGAGTGGTTGAAAAACGAGTTTTAATGACTCCAACCTAAGTGTATGTAAACTTCCGACTTCAACTGTACTTTGTAAAACTTTCATTCATAGGCTAGATTGGATCAACCTCAAGATAGGTATAGGGAATATTCTAGTATCATGTAGTAGCCTAAACCTATCGATGTGTAGCTAGCTTTCTGTGGCCCAACGTTAAAAAATCGATTCTCGGAATAGTTCTAAAGATCCAATCGCTGATTACTTTGTTTGGTACAACACCACTCATTTTGACATCACCACAAACGTCTTCAACGATGGCAGTCTCATTATAGTTTGAGTCGTCAGGCAATAAGTGTTGCACCTCTCCCTGAGATCTACATGTCCTCTCCCGTTAAGGAAAGGGAGATGAATCTATACAGCATGAAACTGACAGGCATGTCCTCTCCCATTAAGTAAAATGATATTTGTATTTATTACGGATCCCCATTAGCTGCTGTGTGTGTGTGTGTGTGTGTGTGTGTGTGTGTGTGTGTGTGTGTGTGTGTGCGTGTGTGTGTGCATGTGCGTGCATGTACATATATGTATGTGTCTGTGCCTTTGTTTGTGTTGCGTCACAGTCCCCGCTGTTCCATAAGGTGTATTTTTATCTGCTTCTACTGCTTGCATCAGTTACCTGATGTGGAATAGAGTTCCATGTAGTCATGGCTCTATGTAGTACTGTGTGCCTCCCATAGACTTGGGGACTGTGAAGAGACCTCTTGTGGCATGTCTTGTGGGGTATGCATGAGTGTCCGAACTGTGTGCCAGTAGTTTAGACAGACACCTCGGTGCATTCGACATGTGCATTCGACATGTGCATTCGACCTCTCATAAATAAAAGTAGTAATGAAGTCAATCTCTCTTCCACTTTCAGCCAGGATAGATTGACATGCATATTATTAATATTAGCTCTCTGTGTACATTAGAGAGCCAGCCGTGCTGCCCTGTTCTGAGCCAATTGCAATTTTCCTAAGTCGTTTTTTGTGGCACCTGACCACACGATTGAACAGTAGTCAAGGTGCCACAAAACTAGAGCCTGTAGGACTTGCCTTGTTGATAGTGTTGTTAAGAAGGTAGAAACTAGGACCTGTAGGACCTGCCTTGGTGATAGTGCTGTTAAGAAGGTAGAAACTAGGGCCTGTAGGACCTGCCTTGGTGATAGTGCTGTTAAGAAAGTAGAATCTAGGGCCTGTAGGACCTGCCTTGTTGATAGTGTTGTTAAGAAGGTAGAAACTAGGGCCTGTAGGACCTGCCTTGTTGATAGTGTTGTTAAGAAGGTAGAAACTAGGGCCTGTAGGACCTGCCTTGTTGATAGTGTTGTTAAGAAGGTAGAAACTATGGCCTGTAGGACTTGCCTTGTTGATAGTGTTGTTAAGAAGGTAGAAACTAGGGCCTGTAGGACCTGCCTTGTTGATAGTGTTGTTAAGAAGGTAGAAACTAGGGCCTGTAGGACCTGCCTTGGTGATAGTGCTGTTAAGAAAGTAGAATCTAGGGCCTGTAGGACCTGCCTTGTTGATAGTGTTGTTAAGAAGGTAGAAACTAGGGCCTGTAGGACCTGCCTTGTTGATAGTGCTGTTAAGAAAGTAGAATCTAGGGCCTGAAGGACCTGCCTTGTTGGTAGTGTTGTTAAGAAGGTAGAAACTAGGGCCTGTAGGACCTGCCTTGTTGATAGTGTTGTTAAGAAGGTAGAAACTAGGGCCTGTAGGACCTGCCTTGTTGATAGTGTTGTTAAGAAGGTAGAAACTAGGGCCTGTAGGACCTGCCTTGTTGATAATGCTGTTAAGAAAGTAGAATCTAGGGCTTGAAGGACCTGCCTTGTTGGTAGTGTTGTTAAGAAGGTAGAAACTAGGGCCTGTAGGACCTGCCTTGTTGATAGTGTTGTTAAGAAGGTAGAAACTAGGGCCTGTAGGACCTGCCTTGTTGATAATGCTGTTAAGAAAGTAGAATCTAGGGCCTGAAGGACCTGCCTTGTTGGTAGTGTTGTTAAGAAGGTAGAAACTAGGGCCTGCAGGACCTGCCTTGTTGATAGTGTTGTTAAGAAGGTAGAAACTAGGGCCTGTAGGACCTGCCTTGTTGATAGTGTTGTTAAGAAGATAGAAACTAGGGCCTGTAGGACCTGCCTTGTTGATAGTGTTGTTAAGAAGGTAGAAACTAGAGCCTGTAGGACCTGCGTTGTTGATAGTGTTGTTAAGAAGGTAGAAACTAGGGCCTGTAGGACCTGCCTTGTTGATAGTGCTGTTAAGAAGGTAGAAACTAGGGCCTGAAGGACCTGCCTTGTCGGTAGTGTTGTTAAGAAGGCAGAGCATCACTTTATTATGGAAACGGAACCTTGACTTCTCCCCATCTTAGTTACTACTGCATCAATATGTTTTCACCATGACAGTTTACAATCTAGGGTTACTCCAAGCAGTTTAGTCATCTCAACTCGCTCAATTTCCACATGATTTACTACAAGATTTAGTTGAGGTATGGGGTTGAGTGAGTGTTTTGATCCAAATACAATGTTTTTAGTTTCAGAAATATTTAGGGCTAACTTATTCCTTGCCACCCACTCTGAAACTAACTGCAGCTCTTTGTTGAGTGTTGCAGTCTTTTCAGTCGCTGTAGTAGCTGACATGTAATAGTGTTGAGTCATTCACATACATAAAAACTCTGGCTTTACTCAAAGTCAGTGGCATGTCGTGAGTAAAAATTGAAAAAAGCAAGGGGCCTGAACATGAATGTGAATCTACAGAGCATGAATCTGACGGGCATGTCCTCTCCCATTAAGTAAAGGGATATGATTATTATTATTTTTTACATTTCCTGCGTTGCATCAGGGTGGTTCAGGGTGATCAAATTGAGATCCTACATCTGTATACAGTGCACCGCTACTTTAGACCGGGGCAAAGCTACTGTGTTGTGTAGTGTGATGTGTAGTGTGATGTGTAGTGTGTTGTGTAGTGTGATGTGTAGTGTGTTGTGTAGTGTGATGTGTAGTGTGATGTGTAGTGTGATGTGTAGTGTGATGTGTAGTGTGCTGTGTAGTGTGCTGTGTAGTGTGATGTGTAGTGCGCTGTGTAGTGTGATGTGTAGTGCGCTGTGTAGTGCGCTGTGTAGTGTGCTGTGTAGTGTGATGTGTAGTGAGCTGTGTAGTGTGATGTGTAGTGTGTTGTGTAGTGTGATGTGTAGTGTGTTGTGTAGTGTGATGTGTAGTGTGTTGTGTAGTGTGATGTGTAGTGTGTTGTGTAGTGTGATGTGTAGTGTGTTGTGTAGTGTGATGTGTAGTGAGCTGTGTAGTGTGATGTGTAGTGTGTTGTGTAGTGTGATGTGTAGTGAGCTGTGTAGTGTGATGTGTAGTGTGTTGTGTAGTGTGATGTGTAGTGTGTTGTGTAGTGTGATGTGTAGTGTGTTGTGTAGTGTGATGTGTAGTGAGCTGTGTAGTGTGATGTGTAGTGTGTTGTGTAGTGTGATGTGTAGTGTGATGTGTAGTGTGATGTGTAGTGTGTTGTGTAGTGTGATGTGTAGTGTGATGTGTAGTGTGCTGTGTAGTGTGCTGTGTAGTGTGATGTGTAGTGAGCTGTGTAGTGTGATGTGTAGTGTGTTGTGTAGTGTGATGTGTAGTGTGATGTGTAGTGTGATGTGTAGTGTGTTGTGTAGTGTGATGTGTAGTGTGATGTGTAGTGTGCTGTGTAGTGTGCTGTGTAGTGAGCTGTGTAGTGAGCTGTGTAGTGTGATGTGTAGTGTGTTGTGTAGTGTGATGTGTAGTGTGATGTGTAGTGTGATGTGTAGTGTGTTGTGTAGTGTGATGTGTAGTGTGATGTGTAGTGTGTTGTGTAGTGTGCTGTGTAGTGTGCTGTGTAGTGAGCTGTGTAGTGAGCTGTGTAGTGTGATGTGTAGTGTGTTGTGTAGTGTGATGTGTAGTGTGTTGTGTAGTGTGATGTGTAGTGTGATGTGTAGTGTGTTGTGTAGTGTGTTGTGTAGTGTGATGTGTAGTGTGATGTGTAGTGTGTTGTGTAGTGTGTTGTGTAGTGTGCTGTGTAGTGTGTTGTGTAGTGTGTTGTGTAGTGTGTTGTGTAGTGTGATGTGTAGTGTGTTGTGTAGTGTGCTGTGTAGTGTGCTGTGTAGTGTGTTGTGTAGTGTGTTGTGTAGTGTGATGTGTAGTGTGATGTGTAGTGTGTTGTGTAGTGAGCTGTGTAGTGTGCTGTGTAGTGTGATGTGCTGTGTAGTGTGCTGTGTAGTGCTCTGTGTAGTCTGATGTGTAGTCTGATGTGTAGTGTGTTGTGTAGTGAGCTGTGTAGTGTGCTGTGTAGTGTGATGTGCTGTGTAGTGTGCTGTGTAGTGCTCTGTGTAGTCTGATGTGTAGTGTGTTGTGTAGTGAGCTGTGTAGTGTGATGTGTAGTGTGATGTGCTGTGTAGTGTGCTGTGTAGTGCTCTGTGTAGTCTGATGTGTAGTGTGTTGTGTAGTGAGCTGTGTAGTGTGATGTGTAGTGTGATGTGCTGTGTAGTGTGCTGTGTAGTGCTCTGTGTAGTCTGATGTGTAGTGTGTTGTGTAGTGAGCTGTGTAGTGTGATGTGTAGTGTGATGTGCTGTGTAGTGTGCTGTGTAGTGTGCTGTGTAGTGCTCTGTGTAGTCTAATGTGTAGTGTGTTGTGTAGTGAGCTGTGTAGTGTGATGTGTAGTGTGATGTGCTGTGTAGTGTGCTGTGTAGTGCTCTGTGTAGTCTGATGTGTAGTGTGTTGTGTAGTGAGCTGTGTAGTGTGATGTGTAGTGTGATGTGCTGTGTAGTGTGCTGTGTAGTGTGCTGTGTAGTGCTCTGTGTAGTCTGATGTGTAGTGTGTTGTGTAGTGAGCTGTGTAGTGTGATGTGTAGTGTGATGTGCTGTGTAGTGTGCTGTGTAGTGCTCTGTGTAGTCTGATGTGTAGTGTGTTGTGTAGTGCTCTGTGTAGTGCGCTGTGTAGTGCTCTGTGTAGTGTGATGTGTAGTGTGATGTGCTGTGTAGTGCTCTGTGTAGTGTGATGTGTAGTGCTCTGTGTAGTGCTCTGTGTAGTGTGATGTGTAGTGTGATGTGCTGTGTAGTGTGCTGTGTAGTGCTCTGTGTAGTCTGATGTGTAGTGTGTTGTGTAGTGAGCTGTGTAGTGTGATGTGTAGTGTGATGTGCTGTGTAGTGTGCTGTGTAGTGCTCTGTGTAGTCTGATGTGTAGTGTGTTGTGTAGTGTGCTGTGTAGTGTGCTGTGTAGTGCGCTGTGTAGTGCGCTGTGTAGTGCGCTGTGTAGTGCGCTGTGTAGTGCGCTGTGTAGTGCGCTGTGTAGTGCGCTGTGTAGTGCGCTGTGTAGTGTGCTGTGTACTGTGATGTGTAGTGCGCTGTGTAGTGTGCTGTGTAGTGTGCTGTGTACTGTGATGTGTAGTGCGCTGTGTAGTCTGATGTGTAGTGTGTTGTGTAGTGAGCTGTGTAGTGTGATGTGTAGTGTGATGTGCTGTGTAGTGTGCTGTGTAGTGCTCTGTGTAGTCTGATGTGTAGTGTGTTGTGTAGTGAGCTGTGTAGTGTGATGTGTAGTGTGATGTGCTGTGTAGTGTGCTGTGTAGTGCTCTGTGTAGTCTGATGTGTAGTGTGTTGTGTAGTGAGCTGTGTAGTGTGATGTGTAGTGTGATGTGCTGTGTAGTGTGCTGTGTAGTGTGCTGTGTAGTGCTCTGTGTAGTCTGATGTGTAGTGTGTTGTGTAGTGAGCTGTGTAGTGTGATGTGTAGTGTGATGTGCTGTGTAGTGTGCTGTGTAGTGCTCTGTGTAGTCTGATGTGTAGTGTGTTGTGTAGTGAGCTGTGTAGTGTGATGTGTAGTGTGATGTGCTGTGTAGTGTGCTGTGTAGTGTGCTGTGTAGTGCTCTGTGTAGTCTGATGTGTAGTGTGTTGTGTAGTGAGCTGTGTAGTGTGATGTGTAGTGTGATGTGCTGTGTAGTGTGCTGTGTAGTGCTCTGTGTAGTCTGATGTGTAGTGTGTTGTGTAGTGCTCTGTGTAGTGCGCTGTGTAGTGCTCTGTGTAGTGTGATGTGTAGTGTGATGTGCTGTGTAGTGCTCTGTGTAGTGTGATGTGTAGTGCTCTGTGTAGTGCTCTGTGTAGTGTGATGTGTAGTGTGATGTGCTGTGTAGTGTGCTGTGTAGTGCTCTGTGTAGTCTGATGTGTAGTGTGTTGTGTAGTGAGCTGTGTAGTGTGATGTGTAGTGTGATGTGCTGTGTAGTGTGCTGTGTAGTGCTCTGTGTAGTCTGATGTGTAGTGTGTTGTGTAGTGTGCTGTGTAGTGTGCTGTGTAGTGCGCTGTGTAGTGCGCTGTGTAGTGCGCTGTGTAGTGCGCTGTGTAGTGCGCTGTGTAGTGCGCTGTGTAGTGTGCTGTGTACTGTGATGTGTAGTGCGCTGTGTAGTGCGCTGTGTAGTGTGCTGTGTAGTGCGCTGTGTAGTGTGCTGTGTACTGTGATGTGTAGTGTGCTGTGTAGTGTGCTGTGTAGTGCGCTGTGTAGTGTGCTGTGTAGTGCGCTGTGTAGTGCGCTGTGTAGTGTGCTGTGTAGTGTGCTGTGTAGTGTGCTGTGTAGTGCGCTGTGTAGTGTGCTGTGTAGTGTGCTGTGTAGTGTGCTGTGTAGTGCGCTGTGTAGTGCGCTGTGTAGTGTGCTGTGTAGTGTGCTGTGTAGTGTGCTGTGTAGTGCGCTGTGTAGTGCGCTGTGTAGTGCGCTGTGTAGTGTGCTGTGTAGTGTGCTGTGTAGTGCGCTGTGTAGTGTGCTGTGTAGTGTGCTGTGTAGTGTGCTGTGTAGTGTGCTGTGTAGTGTGCTGTGTAGTGTGCTGTGTAGTGTGCTGTGTAGTGTGCTGTGTAGTGCGCTGTGTAGTGCGCTGTGTAGTGTGCTGTGTAGTGTGCTGTGTAGTGCGCTGTGTAGTGTGCTGTGTAGTGTGCTGTGTAGTGTGCTGTGTAGTGTGCTGTGTAGTGTGCTGTGTAGTGCGCTGTGTAGTGTGCTGTGTAGTGTGCTGTGTAGTGTGCTGTGTAGTGTGCTGTGTAGTGTGCTGTGTAGTGTGCTGCGTAGTGTGCTGTGTAGTGTGCTGTGTAGTGTGCTGTGTAGTGTGCTGTGTAGTGCGCTGTGTAGTGTGATGTGTAGTGTGCTGTGTAGTGTGATGTGTAGTGTGCTGTGTAGTGTGCTGTGTAGTGTGCTGTGTAGTGTGCTGTGTAGTGTGCTGTGTAGGCTATAAGGTGCCGTTTGGGATGCAACCCCTTGAACATATATTGGTTTTGTTATGTGATTTACACACACCAACGATGACCCCATAGGCCTCTATTACACATCTCTCCACCAACCAAGGAATGTGTCCCAAATGGCACCATATTCCCTATGTAGTGCACTACTTTTAACCACCGGGGTCTAAAGTAGTGCACTATGTTGGGAATAGGGTGTCATTTGGGACAAACCGCCACCCAACTAAATGTTAATCCCAAACGGGTAAACGGATACTAGAAGTACTGATTTGCTAATCGATACTGAGTGTTTCTGTGTCAAAGGCTTTCATTAGAATGGCTCATAAATAATGACTTTAGAAAGAGAAGCCACCGGAACAAAAAATACAATAATGTCCAATAGTGTTGCTGTGTTGTAAAGGGAGTCCCCTTACCCTCGTCTCATCAGCTGGCTCATCTAGTCCTGAGGATATGGAATAACACTA
>NC_143044.1:57675000-57705000 GCF_057628025.1 Oncorhynchus mykiss | reverse complement strand
TAGATAGTAACATATTGTGATGTTCTGATGGTGTTACATCTGAATGGAGATAGAGGGTCACATATTGTTACAGCTGAATGGAGATAGAGGGTAACATATTGTTACAGCTGAATGGAGATAGATGGTAACATATTGTTACAGCTGAATGGAGATAGATGGTAACATATTGTGATGTTCTGATGGTGTTACAGCTGAATGGAGATAGAGGGTAACATATTGTTACAGCTGAATGGAGATAGAGGGTAACATATTGTGATGTTCTGATGGTGTTACAGCTGAATGGAGATAGAGGGTAACATATTGTTACAGCTGAATGGAGATAGAGGGTAACATATTGTGATGTTCTGATGGTGTTACATCTGAATGGAGATAGAGGGTAACATATTGTTACAGCTGAATGGAGATAGAGGGTAACATATTGTTACAGCTGAATGGAGATAGGGGGTAACATATTGTTACAGCTGAATGGAGATAGAGGGTAACATATTGTGATGTTCTGATGGTGTTACATCTGAATGGAGATAGAGGGTAACATATTGTTACAGCTGAATGGAGATAGAGGGTAACATATTGTTACAGCTGAATGGAGATAGAGGGTAACATATTGTTTCAGCTGAATGGAGATAGAGGGTAACATATTGTGATGTTCTGATGGTGTTACAGCTGAATGGAGATAGAGGGTAACATTGTTACAGCTGAATGGAGATAGATGGTAACATATTGTTACAGCTGAATGGAGATAGAGGGTAACATATTATTACAGCTGAATGGAGATAGAGGGTAACATATTGTGATGTTCTGATGGTGTTACAGCTGAATGGAGATAGAGGGTAACATTGTTACAGCTGAATGGAGATAGATGGTAACATATTGTTACAGCTGAATGGAGATAGAGGGTAACATATTGTTACAGCTGAATGGAGATAGAGGGTAACATATTGTTACAGCTGAATCGAGATAGATGGTAACATATTGTTACAGCTGAATGGAGTTAGAGGGTAACATATTGTTTCAGCTGAATGGAGATAGAGGGTAACATATTGTGATGTTCTGATGGTGTTACATCTGAATGGAGATAGAGGGTAACATATTGTTACAGCTGAATGGAGATAGAGGGTAACATATTGTTTCAGCTGAATGGAGATAGAGGGTAACATATTGTGATGTTCTGATGGTGTTACATCTGAATGGAGATAGAGGGTAACATACTGTTACAGCTGAATGGAGATAGAGGGTAACATATTGTTTCAGCTGAATGGAGATAGAGGGTAACATATTGTTACAGCTGAATGGAGATAGGGGGTAACATATTGTTACAGCTGAATGGAGATAGAGGGTAACATATTGTTACAGCTGAATGGAGATAGAGGGTAACATATTGTTACAGCTGAATGGAGATAGAGGGTAACATATTGTTACAGCTGAATGGGGATAGAGGGTAACATATGGTGATGTTCTGATGATGTTACAACTGTTCTGATATCCAGAAGTTATTTTCAGTAACTGTTATTTTCAGTAATAAGAGCCTGCAGCAACAACATTATGTACAAAATAAGTTAGAAAAAACAAAATAGCACAATTGTCTAGGAGCTTGTGAAATGGCAGCCATCCCTTCTGGTGCCATTATTACACCAGAAATACAGTCATGCAGGTTTTCACCAGTGGTAGTAGGAAGCTACTACGTTCCTTCAACAAAGAAACAGTAAATGCTTTTTAGAAGGATGCAGTAGTTTAAACCAATCAATCAATCAGGTAGTTCAAACCAATCAATCAATCAGGTAGTTTAAACCAATCAATCAATCAATCAGGTAGTTTAAACCAATCAATCAATCAGGTAGTTTAAACCAATCAATCAATCAGGTAGTTTAAAACCAATCAATCAAACAATCAGGTAGTTTAAACCAATCAATCAATCAGGTAGTTTAAACCAATCAATCAACCAATCAGGTAGTTTAAACCAATCAATCAATCAGGTAGTTTAAACCAATCAATCAACCAATCAGGTAGTTTAAACCAATCAATCAATCAGGAAGTTTAAACCAATCAATAAGGTAGTTTAAACCAATCAACCAATCAGGTAGTTTAAACCAATCAATCAATCAGGTAGTTTAAACCAATTAATCAGGTAGTTTAAATCAATCAATAAATCAGGTAGTTTAAACCAATCAATCAATCAGGTAGTTTAAACCAATCAATCAATCAGGTAGTTTAAACCAATCAATCAATCAGGTAGTTTAAACAAATCAATCAATCAGGTAGTTTAAAACCAATCAATCAAACAATCAGGTAGTTTAAACCTATCAATCAATCAGGAAGTTTAAACCAATCAATCAGGTAGTTTAAACCAATCAATCAATCAGGTAGTTTAAACCAATTAATCAGGTAGTTTAAATCAATCAATCAATCAGGTTATTTAAACCAATCAATCAATCAGGTAGTTTAAACCAATCAATCAATCAGGTAGTTTAAACAACTCAATCAATCAGGTAGTTTAAACCAATCAATAAATCAGGTAGTTTAAACCAATCAATCAATCAGGTAGTTTAAACCAATCAATCAATCAGGTAGTTTAAACCAATCAATCAATCAGGAAGTTTAAACCAATCAATCAGGTAGTTTAAACCAATCAATCAATCAGGTACTTTAAACCAATCAATCAATCAATCAATCAGGTAGTTTAAATCAATCAATCAATCAATCAGGTAGTTTAAACCAATCAATCAATCAGGTAGTGTAAACCAATCAATCAATCAGGTAGTTTAAACCAATCAATCAAGCAATCAATCAGGTAGTTTAAACCAATCAATCAATCGATCAGGTAGTTTAAACCAATCAATCAAGCAATCAATCAGGTAGTTTAAACCAATCAATCAATCAATCAGGTAGTTTAAACCAATCAATCAATCAATCAGGTAGTTTAAACCAATCAAGCAATCAATCAGGTAGTTTAAATCAATCCATCAATTAGGTAGTTTAAACCAATCAATTAAGTAGTTTAAACCAATCAATCAGGTAGTTTAAATCAATCAATCAATCAGGTAGTTTAAACCAATCAATCAATCAATCAATCAGGTAGTTTAAACCAATCAATCAATCAATCAGGTAGTTTAAACCAATCAATCAGGTAGTTTAAACCAATCAATCAAGCAGGTAGTTTAAACCAATCAATCAATCAATCAATCAGGTACTTTAAACCAATAAATCAATCAATCAGGTAGTTTAAACCAATCAATCAGGTAGTTTAAACCAATCAATCAATCAGGTAGTTTAAACCAATCAATCAATCAATCAGGTAGTTTAAACCAATCAATCAGGTAGTTTAAACTAATCAATCAGGTAGTTTAAACCAATCAATCAGGTAGTTTAAACCAATCAATCAGGTAGTTTAAACTAATCAATCAGGTAGTTTAAACCAATCAATCAGGTAGTTTAAACCAATCAATCAGGTAGTTTAAACCAATCAATCAGGTAGTTTAAACTAATCAATCAGGTAGTTTAAACCAATCAATCAGGTAGTTTAAACCAATCAATCAGGTAGTTTAAACTAATCAATCAGGTAGTTTAAACTAATCAATCAGGTAGTTTAAACCAATCAATCAGGTAGTTTAAACCAATCAATCAGGTAGTTTAAACTAATCAATCAGGTAGTTTAAACCAATCAATCAGGTAGTTTAAACCAATCAATCAGGTAGTTTAAACTAATCAATCAGGTAGTTTAAACCCTTTTTAGACTTTGATGATCTTTTCTAAAAGGAAGTTTCTGGCTTCCGGAGAAGTAGATTAATAACATATGTCTGAGACTCTATACGTCGTAGACAGCACTCAGAGCTGGTGTCCCTATGGGCTCTGGCCAAATGTAATGCACTATATAGGGAACAGGGTTACCGTGGCTACTACCCATCACTCCGACCAACTGACGTTTCTTATTGACTATCAGTCTGGACTAGCCTTCCTCCCTGATGATTTCTACAATGGGAACACATTCCGACCGTTCTGATTGGTCCTAGAAACCGATGGGTTGGACCAGCGCTGGCGTATATATATTATGACGTCATCAACTTTGATTCTCTGATTGGTTAGATTTGTTAGAGTCCATCCAATCGCTGATTGATTATTTTTGATTATTTTTTTAATTGTACAATGCCCCTCATATGGAAATTCACAGAAACGACTTCTAGGATGGCAGTTTCAGACAGAATGTATATAGAGATCGATAGAACGGTGGAATTAAATTCAGGGTGAGTTGTCAGCCGATAATAGTGGAACCATTTGGGAGGCTGCCATGGTATTCTATGAGCCTTTACCTCTCCGTTTCCAGTCCTGACTGAGGAGGAGGTTTCCACAAGTCCATTTAAGTTAGAGTGATTGTTTGGAGATAAACTGTTTGTGCAGTTGGGGAGAATCTACTAGCCAGGACTCGTTCTTTTGAGGATATCTCTTTTTTATGAGACCTGCAAAGTATAGACCAAATCCATTACAGGGAGTCTCTCTCTGTTCAAGACACCTGCTAAGAACACACCAAATTCCTTACAGGGAGTCTCTGTTCAGGATACCTGCTAAGAACACACCAAATTCCTTACAGGGAGTCTCTCTCTGTTCAGGAGACCTGCTAAGAACACACCAAATTCCTTACAGGGAGTCTCTCTCTGTTCAGGAGACCTGCTAAGAACACACCAAATCCCTTACAGGGAGTCTCTCTCTGTTCAGGAGACCAGCCAAGAACACACCAAATCCCTTACAGGGAGCCATGCCATAATGACGTGCAGCTAGCTGATCGTTGAGTAAGAGTCAGCCATGTGCACAGATAGGGCTCTACCCTTCCAGTCTCCAAAGTGCCCTTTAGGGTGGTGGTGTAATTTCCCCCCAACATCGTTGTCAAGTCCCCCCAATATTAACAATACTGCCACCGCAGCATAACATTAGATTAACAACATTTGATTTAGCCTACATCATCATCATTATTCAGTCTGGTTGGCTGATATGTTCAGCAGAGAGACAGAAAGACATCGTTCTGGTTGACTGATATGTTCAGCAGAGAGAGACAGAAAGACATCGGTCTGGTTGACTGATATGTTCAGCAGAGAGACACAGAAAGACATCGTCTGGTTGACTGATATGTTCAGCAGAGACACACAAAGACATCGGTCTGATTGACTGATATGTTCAGCAGAGAGAGACAGAAAGACGTGGGTCTGGTTGGCTGATATGTTCAGCAGAGAGAGACAGAAAGACATCGGTCTGGTTGGCTGATATGTTCAGCAGAGAGAGACAGAAAGAGATTGGTCTGGTTGACTGATATGTTCAGCAGAGAGAGACAGAAAGACATCGGTCTGGTTGACTGATATGTTCAGCAGAGAGACACAGAAAGACATCGGTCTGGTTGACTGATATGTTCAGCAGAGAGACACAGAAAGACATCGTCTGGTTGACTGATATGTTCAGCAGAGACACACAAAGACATCGGTCTGATTGACTGATATGTTCAGCAGAGAGAGACAGAAAGACGTGGGTCTGGTTGGCTGATATGTTCAGCAGAGAGAGACAGAAAGACATCGGTCTGGTTGGCTGATATGTTCAGCAGAGAGAGACAGAAAGAGATTGGTCTGGTTGACTGATATGTTCAGCAGAGAGAGACAGAAAGACATCGGTCTGGTTGACTGATATGTTCAGCAGAGAGACACAGAAAGACATCGGTCTGGTTGACTGATATGTTCAGCAGAGAGAGACAGAAAGACATCGGTCTGGTTGACTGATATGTTCAGCAGAGAGAGACAGAAAGACGTCGGTCTGGTTGGCTGATATGTTCAGCAGAGAGACACAGAAAGACATCGGTCTGGTTGACTGATATGTTCAGCAGAGAGAGACAGAAAGACATCGATCTGGTTGGCTGATATGTTCAGCAGAGAGAGACAGAAAGACGTCGGTCTGGTTGGCTGATATGTTCAGCAGAGAGAGACAGAAAGACGTCGGTCTGGTTGACTGATATGTTCAGCAGAGAGACAGAAAGACGTCGGTCTGGTTGGCTGATATGTTCAGCAGAGAGACACAGAAAGACATCGGTCTGGTTGACTGATATGTTCAGCAGAGAGAGACAGAAAGACATCGATCTGGTTGGCTGATATGTTCAGCAGAGAGAGACAGAAAGACGTCGGTCTGGTTGGCTGATATGTTCAGCAGAGAGAGACAGAAAGACGTCGGTCTGGTTGACTGATATGTTCAGCAGAGAGACAGAAAGACATCGGTCTGGTTGACTGATATGTTCAGCAGAGACACAGAAAGACATTGGTCTGATTGACTGATATGTTCAGCAGAGAGAGACAGAAAGACGTGGGTCTGGTTGGCTGATATGTTCAGCAGAGAGAGACAGAAAGACATCGGTCTGGTTGGCTGATATGTTCAGCAGAGAGAGACAGAAAGAGATCGGTCTGGTTGACTGATATGTTCAGCAGAGAGAGACAGAAAGAGATCGGTCTGGTTGACTGATATGTTCAGCAGAGAGACACAGAAAGACATCGGTCTGGTTGGTTGATATGTTCAGCAGAGAGAGACAGAAAGAGATCAGTCTGGTTGACTGATATGTTCAGCAGAGACACACAGAAAGACAGAGATGTAAATCCCAATCAGTAAAATAAATGGAGCTAGCTAACTAGCACATTTTCATCAAATAAAATCAAATGTTATTGGTCACATACACATGGTTAGCAGATGTTATTGGTCACATTCACATGGTTAGCAGATGTTATTGGTCACATACACATGGTTAGCAGATGTTATTGGTCACATACACAGGGTTAGCAGATGTTATTGGTCACATAGACAGGGTTAGCAGATGTTATTGGTCACATACACATGGTTAGCAGATGTTATTGGTCACATACACAAGGTTAGCAGATGTTATTGGTCACATACACATGGTTAGCAGATGTTATTGGTCACATACACATGGTTAGCAGATGTTATTGGTCACATACACATGGTTAGCAGATGTTATTGGTCACATACACATGGTTAGCAGATGTTATTGGTCACATTCACATGGTTAGCAGATGTTATTGGTCACATTCACATGGTTAGCAGATGTTATTGGTCACATTCACATGGTTAGCAGATGTTATTGGTCACATACACATGGTTAGCAGATGTTATTGGTCACATACACATGGTTAGCAGATGTTATTGGTCACATACACATGGTTAGCAGATGTTATTGGTCACATACACATGGTTAGCAGATGTTATTGGTCACATACACATGGTTAGCAGATGTTATTGGTCACATACACATGGTTAGCAGATGTTATTGGTCTCTTACACATGGTTAGCAGATGTTATTGGTCACATACACATGGTTAGCAGATGTTATTGGTCACATACACATGGTTAGCAGATGTTATTGGTCACATTCACATGGTTAGCAGATGTTATTGGTCACATTCACATGGTTAGCAGATGTTATTGGTCACATTCACATGGTTAGCAGATGTTATTGGTCACATTCACATGGTTAGCAGATGTTATTGGTCACATACACATGGTTAGCAGATGTTATTGGTCACATACACATGGTTAGCAGATGTTATTGGTCACATACACATGGTTAGCAGATGTTATTGGTCACATTCACATGGTTAGCAGATGTTATTGGTCACATTCACATGGTTAGCAGATGTTATTGGTCACATTCACATGGTTAGCAGATGTTATTGGTCACATTCACATGGTTAGCAGATGTTATTGGTCACATTCACATGGTTAGCATATGTTATTGGTCACATACACATGGTTAGCAGATGTTATTGGTCACATACACATGGTTAGCAGATGTTATTGGTCACATTCACATGGTTAGCAGATGTTATTGGTCACATACACATGGTCAGCAGATGTTATTGGTCACATACACATGGTTAGCAGATGTTATTGGTCACATACACATGGTCAGCAGATGTTATTGGTCACATAACCATGGTTAGCAGATGTTATTGGTCTCTTACACATGGTTAGCAGATGTTATTGGTCACATACACATGGTTAGCAGATGTTATTGGTCACATACACATGGTTAGCAGATGTTATTGGTCACATTCACATGGTTAGCAGATGTTATTGGTCACATTCACATGGTTAGCAGATGTTATTGGTCACATTCACATGGTTAGCAGATGTTATTGGTCACATACACATGGTTAGCAGATGTTATTGGTCACATACACATGGTTAGCAGATGTTATTGGTCACATACACATGGTTAGCAGATGTTATTGGTCACATACACATGGTTAGCAGATGTTATTGGTCACATACACATGGTTAGCAGATGTTATTGGTCACATACACATGGTTAGCAGATGTTATTGGTCACATACACATGGTTAGCAGATGTTATTGGTCACATACACATGGTTAGCAGATGTTATTGGTCACATACACATGGTTAGCAGATGTTATTGGTCTCTTACACATGGTTAGCAGATGTTATTGGTCACATACACATGGTTAGCAGATGTTATTGGTCACATACACATGGTTAGCAGATGTTATTGGTCACATTCACATGGTTAGCAGATGTTATTGGTCACATTCACATGGTTAGCAGATGTTATTGGTCACATTCACATGGTTAGCAGATGTTATTGGTCACATTCACATGGTTAGCAGATGTTATTGGTCACATACACATGGTTAGCAGATGTTATTGGTCACATTCACATGGTTAGCAGATGTTATTGGTCACATTCACATGGTTAGCAGATGTTATTGGTCACATACACATGGTTAGCAGATGTTATGGGTCACATACACATGGTCAGCAGATGTTATTGGTCACATACACATGGTTAGCAGATGTTATTGGTCACATACACAAGGTTAGCAGATGTTAATGCGAGTTGTATTGAAATGCTTGTGCTTCTAGTTTCCGACAGTGCACTAACATCTAACGATTTCACAACATATTCCCAATGCACACACATCTAAAGTAAAGGAAGGGAATTAAGAATATATAAATATATGATCGATCAATGTCAGAGCGGCACAGACTAAGATACAGTAGAATAGAATAGAGTACAGTATATACGTATGAGATGAGTGCAATATATGCGATATATGTAAATAAATGATTAAAGTGAACATTATTAAAGTGACTAGTGTTCCCTTTATTAAATCATCAATCATCAACATCAATGATCAACTGACAGCCCCACCCTCTTTCCTGATGTCAATCATGTCTATGGGAGGCACTGTAACTAGCTTGCCGCTCCCTCTTTCCTGATGTCAATCACGTCTGTAACTAGCTTTCCCCGCCCTCTTTCCTGATGTCAATCATGTCTGTAACTAGCTTTCCCCGCCCTCTTTCCTGATGTCAATCATGTCTGTAACTAGCTTTCCCCGCCCTCTTTCCTGATGTCAATCATGTCTATGGGAGGCACTGTAACTAGCTTGCCCCTCCCTCTTTCCTGATGTCAATCACGTCTGTAACTAGCTTTCCCCGCCCTCTTTCATGATGTCAATCATGTCTATGGGAGGCACTGTAACTAGCTTGCCCCACCCTCTTTCCTGATGTCAATCACGTCTATAGGAGGCACTGTAACTAGCTTGCCCCTCCCTCTTTCCTGATATCAATCATGTCTATGGGAGGCACTGTAACTAGCTTGCCCCGCCCTCTTTCCTGATGTCAATCATGTCCATAGGAGGCACTGTAACTAGCTTGCCCCTCCCTCTTTCCTGATGTCAATCATGTCTATGGGAGGCACTGTAACTAGCTTGCCCCGCCCTCTTTCCTGATGTCAATCACATCTATGGTACTAGCTTCCTTACAGTTTCTGATGATGAGCGAGTGTGTTGTTGCAGAACTACATGCCAAATATACAGTATACTGTCTGTCTGTCTGTCTGCCTGCCTGCCTGCCTGCCTGCCTGCCTGCCTGTCTGTCTGTCTGTCTCGTCCCGACTAAAAGACATGTGAGATAATACCTAGATGCTTTTTATAGTGGAGATCAAGTTCATAAATTGCCTGGCTGGGCTGATGAGACAGTGGATAGGGCTGATGAGACAGTGGATAGGGCTGATGAGACAGTGGATAGGGCTGATGAGACAGTGGATTGGGCTGATGAGACAGTGGATAGGGCTGATGAGACAGTGGATTGGGCTGATGAGACAGTGGATTGGGCTGATGAGACAGTGGATTGGGCTGATGAGACAGTGGATTGGGCTGATGAGACAGTGGGTTGGGCTGATGAGACAGTGGATTGGGCTGATGAGACAGTGGATTGGGCTGATGAGACAGTGGATAGGGCTGATGAGACAGTGGATTGGGCTGATGAGACAGTGGATTGGGCTGATGAGACAGTGGATTGGGCTGATGAGACAGTGGATAGGGCTGATGAGACAGTGGATTGGGCTGATGAGACAGTGGATTGGGCTGATGAGACAGTGGATTGGGCTGATGAGACAGTGGATTGGGCTGATGAGACAGTGGATTGGGCTGATGAGACAGTGGATTGGGCTGATGAGACAGTGGATTGGGCTGATGAGACAGTGGATAGGGCTGATGAGACAGTGGATAATGCTGATGAGACAGTGGATTGGGCTGTTGAGACAGTGGATAGGGCTGATGAGACAGTGGATTGGGCTGATGAGACAGTGGATTGGGCTGATGAGACAGTGGATAGGGCTGATGGGACAGTGGATTTGGCTGATGAGACAGTGGATTGGGCTGATGAGACAGTGGATATGGCTGATGAGACAGTGGATTGGGCTGATGAGACAGTGGATTGGGCTGATGAGACAGTGGATTGGGCTGATGAGACAGTGGATTGGGCTGATGAGACAGTGGATTGGGCTGATGAGACAGTGGATTGGGCTGATGAGACAGTGGATAGGGCTGATAAGACAGTGGATTGTGCTGATGAGACAGTGGATTGGGCTGATGAGACAGTGGATAGGGCTGATGAGACAGTGGATAGGGCTGATGAGACAGTGGATAGGGCTGATGAGACAGTGGATTGGGCTGATGAGACAGTGGATTGGGCTGATGAGACAGTGGATTGGGCTGATGAGACAGTGGATTGGGCTGATAAGACAGTGGATAGGGCTGATGAGACAGTGGATTGGGCTGATGAGACAGTGGATTGGGCTGATGAGACAGTGGATTGGGCTGATGAGACAGTGGATAGGGCTGATGAGACAGTGGATTGGGCTGATGAGACAGTGGATTGGGCCGATGAGACAGTGGATAGGGCCGATGAGACAGTGGATTGGGCTGATGAGACAGTGGATAGGGCTGATGAGACAGTGGATTGGGCTGATGAGACAGTGGATAGGGCTGATGAGACAGTGGATTGGGCTGATGAGACAGTGGATTGGGCTGATGAGACAGTGGATTGGGCTGATAAGACAGTGGATTGGGCTGATGAGACAGTGGATTGGGCTGATGAGACAGTGGATTGGGCTGATGAGACAGTGGATTGGGCTTATAAGACAGTGGATTGGGCTGATGAGACAGTGGATTGGGCTGATGAGACAGTGGATTGAGCTGATGAGACAGTGGATTGGGCTGATGAGACAGTGGATTGGGCTGATGAGACAGTGGATTGGGCTGATGAGACAGTGGATTGGGCTGATGAGACAGTGGATTGGGCTGATGAGACAGTGGATTGGGCTGATGAGACAGTGGATTGGGCCGATGAGACAGTGGATTGCGCAGTCAGATGGAACAGAGTAAATAGGCATTTTAACGTCATAAATTAGCCTGTGGTAACTTGTGGAATAGACACCGGCTGGAATACAGTTTTAACCAATCAGCATTCAGGATTAGACTCACCCATTGTATGACGTGGGAAAGATATCATCCTGCCAATAGAGGAAGAGAGATATTTCATTCACATGATTAGATGAGACACATGATGATACTTTTCAGAAATCAATCAACCTCTGTCTCTGTCTGTTACAATACTACTATACCTCTGTCTCTGTCTCTGTCTGTTACAATACTACTATACCTTTGTCTCTGTCTGTTACAATACTACTATACCTCTGTCTCTGTCTCTGTCTGTTTCAATACTACTATACCTCTGTCTATGTCTGTTACAGTACTACTATACCTCTGTCTCTGTCTGTTACAATACTACTATACCTCTGTCTCTGTCTCTGTCTGTTTCAATACTACTATACCTCTGTCTCTGTCTCTGTCTGTTACAATACTACTATACCTCTGTCTCTGTCTCTGTCTGTTTCAATACTACTATACCTCTGTCTATGTCTGTTACAGTACTACTATACCTCTGTCTCTGTCTGTTACAATACTACTATACCTCTGTCTCTGTCTCTGTCTGTTTCAATACTACTATACCTCTGTCTCTGTCTGTTCCAATACTACTATACCTCTGTCTCTGTCTGTTCCAATACTACTATACCTCTGTCTCTGTCTGTTACAATACTACTATACCTCTGTCTCTGTCTGTTTCAATACTACTATACCTCTGTCTCTGTCTTTCTCAGTGGGTGACTTGCTTGTCATAGGAGTGAATTTGACCTCTGAATGGCAGATCCTATCACTATAACACTTATAAGCCTCTGAAATCTCACGCTAAAACATTGACTTTAGGAGATCTATTTCAAGTCGTTCCCCCGTCATGAACCAACCGTGAACCCTCTCTGGGAAATGGGAAAGATCTTTCCTATTTCAGAATAAGTGATTCCAGATGTTGAGCCTTGAAAGCAGTTTCTTACTTGACTGATCACATACTAAAGACAATCACTATGCAGGTCCCCTATAATCTCTCACTCCAGACCTCGTGGTGCAAAATACCAGATGACACTAAGTTACAGATGAACACAATCAATACAAGATGTGCTGATGAGTGTTATGGACAAACAGGAGACCAGGCTACTTTACTCAACAAGGTGATCATTAGGAAAAGGGGGGAAACCTAGTCAGTTGTACAACTAAAAAGTGTCTTCCGCATTTAACCCAAACCCCTCTAAATCAGAGGTGCCGGGGGGGCTGCCTTAATGGACGTCTCCAGTGCCCGGGGAACAGTGGGTTAACTGCCTTGTTCAGGGGCAGAACAACCGATTTTACCTTGTCATCTCGGGGCTCTGCCCCAGCAACCTTTCATGTACTGGCTAAACGCTCTAACCACTAGGCTACCTGCTCTAACCACTAGACTACCTGGTTCTAACCACTAGGCTACCTGGCTCTAACCACTAGGTTACCTGGTTCTAACCACTAGGCTACCTGGATCTAACCACTAGGTTACCTGGCTCTAACCACTAGGTTACCTGGTTCTAACCACTAGGCTACCTGGCTTTAACCACAAGGTTACCTGGCTCTAACCACTAGGTTATCTGGTTCAAACCACTAGGTTACCTGGCTCTAACCACTAGGTTACCTGGCTCTAACCACTAGGTTATCTGGTTCAAACCACTAGGGTACCTGGCTCTAACCACTAGGTTACCTGGTTCTAAACACTAGGCTACCTGGATCTAACCACTAGGTTACCTGGCTCTAACCACTAGGTTACCTGGTTCTAACCACTAGGCTACCTGGCTCTAACCACTAGGTTACCTGGTTCAAACCACTAGGCTACCTGGCTCTAACCACTAGGTTACCTGGCTCTAACCACTAGGCTACCTGCTCTAACCACTAGGTTACCTGGTTCTAACCACCAGGCTACCTGCTCTAACCACTAGACTACCTGGCTCTAATCACTAGGCTACCTGGCTCTAACCACTAGGCTACCTGGCTCTAACCACTAGGCTAGTAATGAGCCAGCTCCATGTTTACTGCACAGACTAGGTTACCTGGGTTTAAATGACAAATCCATCCCATCAACATTTACATATTCAGAGTAGCATTTACCTGTCTCTCCGCAGTGATATATCTACAGTCCGTTAAACACGGAGAGAGAAATAACCAAAGTATCTGCAGAGAGAAATTACCAACGTATCTTTGCTCTTTAATAATTGAATCTCATCAAGACTGGAGCTACAGTACTCTCCTCACAGTATAACAATCTGAGGGGTGAACACAGCGGCACAGAAACTCTTGAAGTATTAATGAGTTACAGTCTTCTGATGGTGCGGTCTCGAGGGCAGAGAGTGAGAACCGTTCTCCAGTGGAACACAGTAATAGATAGAGCGAAGACTTCAGCTGGTGGTGAGAAGAGAACAAGTGGTCCTCTCCTCTCCTCTCCTCTCCTCTCCTCTCCTCTCCTCTCCTCTCCTCTCCTCTCCTCTCCTCTCCTCTCCTCTCCTCTCCTCTGCTCCTCCTCTCCTCTCCTCTCCTCTCCTCTCCTCTCCTCTTCTCTCCTTTTCTCTAAAATCTGTTGGGTCAGACTGGGGAGTCACAGGGGTATCAGGAACTCACACTGAAGACAGGCTGTGTAATGTGACACATACTCACTCACATCAGCCCTCAATGCAGATGAATTTAGGAGCCAGTCCCAAATGGCACCCCGTTATGGCCACCAGAGCACCCTATCGGCCCTGGTCAAAAGTAGTGTATTATATAGGGAATAGGGTGCCGTTTGGGGATGCGGTTTTAGAGGAGCAATCTATCGCCTGCCAGAAGAGACACTCCAAGAAAATGACTCAGATGGGAAGGATGACGAGCTGTAGGGATTTCAAAAAGCTAAAGCACCTTTTCTAAATAGAGTAAAGAAAAGTCCCAACGGTGGCAAAGTCTATTTTCATCAACTGTTGAAAGGGAGATTAAGTGCAGAATATGAAAAGACTGAAACGGGAGAATATCCTGGATAGAACGTCCAACGTGCTCCACCGACTGACTGGGAATGAATCCTGCAGTATATTGTCTGTTAGCGAATAAAAGATCAATTCTGCATTTTTTTTCATTTCATTTTTTTCCCCCTTCCTATGTTACAGTTATAGCTGTGTAGGATACAGATGAAACTGTGTGTTAACTGACCTGGGGTTTATATCACACTGAGAAATAGCCTGATATTTCACCATAATATGCATGTTTCTATGAGACTTCTCCTCAAAAGCTGTTGAAACAATAGCAATAAGGTCAAGTCTATTTATGTTCTCTCTTTGCACGACATAGTACCTGGACTAAAGTGCCTGCTCAGATTACGGCATGGCTCTTACTCAACGATCAGTCAGCTAGCTAGCACCTCACCCACCTGAAAAAAAATACGTTGCTTTCATAATTTATATCTCAAAATTCCCAAAAATTCCATAAAGCCAAATGCCTCTGTAGCGAAAATACAGATACAGTTGAAGTCGGAAGTTTACATAAACTTAGGTTAGAGTCATTAAAACTCCTTTTTCAACCACTCCACAAATTTCTTGTTAACAAACTATAGTTTTGGCAAGTAGGTTAGGACGTCTACTTTGTGCATGACACAAGTCATTTTTCCAACAATTGTTTACAGAAATATTATTTAACTTATAATTCACTGTATCACAATTCCAGTGGGTCAGACGTTTACATACACTACGTTGACTGGGCCTTTAAACAGCTTGGAATATTCCAGAAAATTATGTCATGGCTATTAAAGCTTCTGATAGGCTAATTGACATGATTTGAGTCAATTGGAGGTGTACCTGTGGATGTATTTCAAGGCCTACCTTTAAACTCAGTGTCTCTTTGCTTGACATCATGGGAAAATCAAAAGAAATCAGCCAAGACCTAATATTTTTTTTTTCGTAGACCTCCGCAAGTCTGGTTCATCCTCAAGAGCAATTTCCAAATGCCTGGAGGTACCACATTCATCTGTGCAAACAATAGTACGCAAGTATAAACACCATGGGACCACACAGACATCACACCGCTCTGGAAGGAGACATATTCTGTCTCCTAGTCATGAACGTACTTTGGTGCAAAAAGTGCAAATCAATCCCAGAACAACAGCAGAGGACCTGCTGGAGAAGATGCTGGAGTGAAGATGCTGGAGGAAACAGGTACTAAAGTATCTATATCCACAGTAAAATGAGTCCTATATCGACATAACCTGAAAGGCCACTCAGCAAGGAAGAAGCCACTGCTCCAAAACCGCCATAAAAAAGCCAGACTATGGTTTGCAACTGCACATGGGGACAAAGATCGTACTTTTTGGAGAAATGTCCTCTGGTCTGATGAAACAAAAATAGAACTGTTTGTCCAAAATGACCATCGTTATGTTTGGAGGAAAAATGGGATGCTTGCAAGCTGAAGAACAAAATCCCAACCGTGAAGCATGGGGGTGGCAGCATCATGTTGTTGGGGGTGCTTTGCTTCAGGAGGGACTGGTGCACTTCACAAAAGGGATTGCATCATGAGGGGGGAAAATTATGTGGATATATTGAAGCAACATCTCAAGACATCAGTCAGGAAGTTAAAGCTTGGTTGCAAATGGGTCTTCCAAAAAGACAATGTCCCCAAGCATACTTCCAAAGATGCTGCAAAATGGAGTAAGGACAACAAAGTCAAGGTATTGGAGTGGCCATCACAAAGCCCTGACCTAAATTCTACAGAAAAGTTGTGGGAAGAACTGAAAAAAGTGTGTGCGAGCAAGGAGGCCTACAAACCTGACTCAGTTACACCAGCTCTGTCAAGAGGATTGGGCCAAAATTCACCGAACTTATTGTGGGAAGCTTGTGGAAAGCTACCCAAAACATTTGACCCAAGTTAAACGATTTAAAGGCAATGCTACCAAATACTAATTGAGTGTATGTAAACTTCTGACCCACTGAGAATGTGATGAAAGAAATAAAAGCTGAAATAAATCATTCTCTACTATTATTCTGACATTTCACATTCTTAAAAAACATTTTTTCCTCATCAATTCACACACAATACCCCATAACGACAAAGCAAAAATGGCTTGGTTTTTTGTCAACTGTGGGACCTTAAATAGACATGTGTGTGCCTTTCCAAATCATGTCCAATCAGTTGAATTGTTCATCTAAAGAATGAACAATGGACACAGGATGCACCTGAGCTCAATTTTGAGTCTAATAGCAAAGGGTCTGAATACTTATGAAAATAAGATATTTCTGTTTTTTATTTTGAATAAATTTGCAAACATTTCTAAAAACCTGTTTTCACTTTCTCCTTATGGGGTAGTGTGTGTAGATTGCTGAGGGTTTTTATTTATTTGATCTATTTTAGAAAAAGGCTTTGTCGTGGAAATTTCCTATATTACCAAATCATGAGAGAGCAAACCACACACAAGTCAGAGATATCATAAAGTCCATCTTTAATTATATGAGATTCACCATAGCCCTGTGACTCTCAGATCAATTCAGTGTCCATAAATGAATTCTCTGAGAGTGCTTACAAAACAGTTCCTAGTATAATTTATAGCCAAGACACACATAGTCAGACAGCATTGGCTATAAATGATCCTTCAGTTTGGTCTCCTAAACCAAAATTCCTATCTCGTTCTTGGTACCACTTAGAACCAAAACATGACCTCATCCAATGGCATATATCAATTGTCTGTTTCTAGATACTCCCATAAAATAATACAACCCCTCCTGGACAAGCTTACAGAGAGAAGAGTGAGCCTCTAGGTCAAGATAAGGGCAACCTCAGAGGGAACATACAATTTAAAAAAAACATTTTTATTTCACCTTTATTTAACCAGGTAGGCTAATTGATAACAAGTTCTCATGTGCAACTGCGACCTGGCCAAGATAAAGCATAGCAGTGTGAACAGACAACAACACAGAGTTACACATGGAGTAAACAATAAACAACAAACAAGTCAGTAACATAGTATAAAAAAAATAATCTATATACACTGTGTGCAAAAGGCATGAGGAGGTAGGCAATAAATAGGCCATAGGAGTGAATAATTACAATTTGGCTGATTAACACAGGAGTGATAAATGATCAGATGAACATGTACTGTTGTGCAAAAGAGCAGAAAAGTAAATAAAATAAAAACAGTATGGGGTTTAGGTAGGTAAATTGGGTGGGCTATATACCGATGGACCATGTACAGCTGCAGCGATCGGTTAGCTGGTTCCAGACACTGCCATCCTCCTCTCCCCAATGGGAAAAGTAAGGAGTGACTGGCACACAGACATTGTGGAGCCAAGAGATAATTGGTTCCCCCCCAATCATCCCTTCACATGGTTTAAAAGATACGTTTACATATGAAGACAAGCCTGACCTCTCCCCTCTCTGGGCCCCAAGCAACTTTTTCCACATAAGCATACTTTGAAAATTGATAAAACATCTTATTTATCAATGTTACCTAACTAATTCTGAATCTGCTACCACAGCTTTAACGTAACAAAATGTGGAAAGAGTCATGGATACTTTCCAAAGGCACTGTATACAAAGAAATGTCCTTTGAAAAAGAGATTGTGTTTAGCTGTGTTGTTGGCTAGCTCCTCTGAACAACAGTGTTCTGACGAGAGAGCACGTTTTCTATGCCAAGAAAAATGGTGCCTCATTAGCTCATTAGCTCATTGTTATGGATGTATCCAAATAAATGTCACTAGAAATCAGCTTAAACAAATGCAAATGTGGTTACTGACGTTTTTCTGGCTGCGTTATTGACGTGACTGTACGTAGTTGGCTAGCAAGCAAAGGATAATAACATTGCCAGCCAGTATGGTAATGGAACATTTAAAACTGAACGACTGGGTCGCGTCTCTGGCAACCGAACCGATAGAGCGGACTATATCTTGTGGAAGGATGAAATAGTATGAATAAATTCAAACAAAATAAAGTTTTAATTTTAATAAAAATCTGTCAGTCATTATTTGAATATTTTGGTAAAAGGGATGCCCTCGAAGCTAGTGTTTCATCTCGGGCCAAACAACACCCATGCCATTATATATCCTCCCCACACCGGCTTCCTGGGCCGAACAACACCCATGCCAATATATATCCTCCCAACACCGGCTTCCCGGGCCTAACAACACCCATGCCAATATATATCCTCCCAACACCGGCTTCTCGGGCCTAACAACACCCATGCCAATATATATCCTCCCAACACCGGCTTCCCGGGCCTAACAACACCCATGCCATTATATATCCTCCCCACACCGGCTTCCTGGGCCGAACAACCCCCATGCCAATATATATCCTCCCAACACCGGCTTCCCGGGCCTAACAACACCCATGCCAATATATATCCTCCCAACACCGGCTTCCTGGGCCGAACAACCCCCATGCCAATATATATCCTCCCAACACCGGCTTCTCGGGCCTAACAACAACCATGCCAATATACAGTGGGGCAAAAAAATATTTAGTCAGCCACCAATTGTGCAAGTTCTCCCACTTAAAAAGATGAGAGAGGCCTGTAATTTTCATCACAGGTACACTTCGACTATTACAGACAAAATGAGGGGAAAAAAAACAGAAAATCACATTGTAGGATTTTTAATTAATTAATTTGCAAATTATGTTTGTCTGTGTAGAGTTTTCTCCTGTCTGTCTGTATAGAGTGTTGTCCTGTCTGTCTGTATAGAGTGTTGTCCTGTCTGTCTGTATAGCGTGTTCTCTTGTCTGTCTGTATAGAGTGATCTCCTGTCTGTCTGTATAGCGTGATCTCCTGTCTGTCTGTATAGCGTGTTCTCTTGTCTGTCTGTATAGAGTGTTCTCCTGTCTGTCTGTATAGCGTGTTCTCCTGTCTGTCTGTATAGAGTGTTGTCCTGTCTGTATAGAGTGATCTCCTGTCTGTCTGTATAGAGTGTTGTCCTGTCTGTCTGTATAGAGTGTTCTCTTGTCTGTCTGTATAGAGTGTTGTCCTGTCTGTCTGTATAGAGTGATCTCCTGTCTGTCTGTATAGAGTGTTCTCCTGTCTGTCTGTATAGAGTGTTCTCCTGTCTGTCTGTATAGAGTGTTGTCCTGTCTGTCTGTATAGAGTGTTGTCCTGTCTGTCTGTCTGTATAGCGTGTTCTCCTGTCTGTCTGTATAGAGTGATCTCCTGTCTGTGCATTGTAAGTAAAACTGTGAAATTCTGCTCAAAGTGTTCTGGATGTCTTACTACATTCAGTTGTTTTAACACTGTGTGTGTGTGTGTGTGTGTGTGTGTGTGTGTGTGTGTGTGTGTGTGTGTGTGTGTGCGTGTGCTTGTAAAATGTGGTAGACAGTGATTTAATACATTGTAATTACGTTGTGCGGAGAGAATTTGTGGCAGTTGGTTTTGACCTGGTCCTTCACGTTAATAACCTCCGAGTGAATTACGTGTTACATTTTACTGTTGGAGTGGAGATAGATGATGAGGTGAGAACCAACATTAAATCCAGGCTTTGTCCCAAATGCCACCCTATTACCTATTCATTTCTCTGCTTTTTGACCCGAGCTCTGGACAAGAGTAGTACGCTAAATAGGGAATAGGGTGGCAATTTGGGACGCACACCGACTCGACTCCACAGACAGTTGACCTCACATCCTCTTGTGTCACAGGAGGTTAGTTCATGAAGTCTGTTGGAAAAGAACAGCGCACCTTTTTCCTCCCATTATGAAAAGGTTACCCTGCAGCTCTGAGGAAGAACGTGGTTGTTAGAGAAGTCGGGTCAGGCATGATGGGTGAGAAATACTACATGTTTAATGATACACCATATGTAATAATACTCTGTGTTTAATAATACTACATGTTTAATGATACTACATGTTTAATAATACTTCATGTTTAATGATACTACATGTTTAATGATACTACATGTTTAATGATACACCATATATAATAATACTCTGTGTTTAATAATACTACATGTTTAATAATACTACATGTTTAATAATACTACATGTTTAATAATACTACATGTTTAATAATACTACATGTTTAATGATACTACATGTTTAATAATACTTCATGTTTAATGATACTACATGTTTAATGATACTACTTGTTTAATGATACACCATATATAATAATACTACATGTTTAATAATACTACATGTTTAATAATACTACATGTTTAATAATACTACATGTTTAATAATACTACATGTTTAATAATACTCTGTGTAATAATACTACATGTTTAATAATACTCCACGTTTAATAATACTACATATTTAATAATATTCTGTTTAATAATACTCTGTGTTTAATAATACTACATGTTTAATAATACTACATGTGTAATAATACTACATGTTTAATAATACTACATGTGTAATAATACTACATGTTTAATAATACTACATGTGTAATAATACTACATGTTTAATAATACTCCATTTTTAATAATACATAGTTATAGAAGATAGGACATACAACACAAAGGGAAATGTTGGCCTTGGAGAAACCATAGTGGGCCTTGGAGAAACCATAGTGGGCCTTGGAGAAATCACAGTGGGCCTTGGAGAAACCATAGTGGGCCTTGGAGAAATCACAGTGGGCCTTGGAGAAATCATGTGTGAGAGAGTTGTATGCTCTGTACAGATTTTTATTGTACCTGTATAGTCAGATTATTATAGTACCTATGTGGTCAGATTATTATAGTACCTATATAGTCAGATTATTATAGTACCTATGTGGTCAGATTATTATAGTACCTATGTGGTCAGATTATCATAGTACCTACATGGTTAGATTATCATAGTACCTGTATAGTCAGATTATCATAGTACCTACATGGTCAGATTATCATAGTACCTACATGGTCAGATTATCATAGTACCTACATGGTTAGATTATCATAGTACCTACATGTTCAGATTATCATAGTACCTACATGTTCAGATTATCATAGTACCTACATGGTCAGATTATCATAGTACCTACATGGTCAGATTATTATAGTACCTGTGTGGTCAGTGTCACGCCCTGACTTTAGAGCACCGTTTTATTCCTCTATTTGGTTATTTGGTTAGGTCAGGTTGTGATTTGGGGTGGGCATTCTATGTTGTCTATTTCTTTGTTTTGGCCGAGTGTGGTTCCCAATCAGAGGCAGCTGTTTATCGTTTTCTCTGATTGGGAATCATACTTAGGCAGCCTTTTTTCCCACCTGTGTTTGTGGGTAGTTATTTTCTGTATAGTCACTGTTACCTGACAGAACTGTTCGCTTTCGTTTTGTTACTTTGTTCGAGTGTTTTTTTGATAAATAAAATAAATCATGAACACTTTTTCACGCTGGGCTTTGGTCCACTCCTTCCGACGACAGGCGTTACAGTCAGATTATTATAGTACCTATACAGTCAGATTATTATAGTACCTATATAGTCAGATTATTATAGTACCTATACAGTCAGATTATTATAGTACCTATACAGTCAGATTATTATTGTACCTATATAGTCAGATTATTATAGTACCTATACAGTCAGATTATTATAGTACCTATACAGTCAGATTATTATTGTACCTATATAGTCAGATTATTATTGTACCTATATAGTCAGATTATTATAGTACCTATACAGTCAGATTATTATTGTACCTATACAGTCAGATTATTATAGTACCTATACAGTCAGATTATTATTGTACCTATATAGTCAGATTATTATAGTACCTATACAGTCAGATTATTATAGTACCTATACAGTCAGATTATTATAGTACCTATATAGTCAGATTATTATAGTACCTATACAGTCAGATTATTATAGTACCTATACAGTCAGATTATTATTGTACCTATATAGTCAGATTATTATAGTACCTATACAGTCAGATTATTATTGTACCTATATAGTCAGATTATTATAGCACCTATACAGTCAGATTATTATAGTACCTATACAGTCAGATTATTATAGTACCTATATAGTCAGATTATTATAGTACCTATACAGTCAGATTATTATAGTACCTATACAGTCAGATTATTATTGTACCTATATAGTCAGATTATTATTGTACCTATATAGTCAGATTATTATAGTACCTATATAGTCAGATTATTATAGTACCTCTACAGTCAGATTATTATAGTACCTATATAGTCAGATTATTATTGTACCTATATAGTCAGATTATTATAGTACCTATACAGTCAGATTATTATTGTACCTATATAGTCAGATTATTATAGTACCTATACAGTCAGATTATTATAGTACCTATACAGTCAGATTATTATTGTACCTATATAGTCAGATTATTATAGTACCTATATAGTCAGATTATTATAGTACCTATATAGCCAGATTATTATAGTACCTATACAGTCAGATTATTATAGTACCTATATAGTCAGATTATTATTGTACCTATATAGTCAGATTATTATAGTACCTATATAGTCAGATTATTATTGTACCTATACAGTCAGATTATTATAGTACCTATATAGTCAGATTATTATAGTACCTATACAGTCAGATTATTATAGTACCTATATAGTCAGATTATTATTGTACCTATATAGTCAGATTATTATAGTACCTACAGTGAGGGAAAAAAGTATTTGATCCCCTGCTGATTTTGTATGTTTGCCCACTGACAAAGAAATGATCAGTCTATAATTTTAATGGTAGGTTTATTTGAACAGTGAGAGACAGAATAACAACAAAAAAATCCAGAAAAACGCATGTCAAAAATGTTATACATTGATTTGCATTTTAATGATGGAAATAAGTATTTTATCCCCTCTCAATCAAAAAGATTTCTGGCTTGAGCTGAGATTAGGAGCACACTCTTAAAGGGAGTGCTCCTAATCTCAGTTTGTTACCTGTATAAAAGACACCTGTCCACAGAAGCAATCAATCAATCAGATTCCAAACTCTCCACCATGGCCAAGACCAAAGAGCTCTCCAAGGATGTCAGGGACAAGATTGTAGACCTGTTATACCTGAATGTTTTGAGTCTTGTTTAAGTGTTACTCTGAATACCTGAGTGTATTGAGTCATCCTCATTTCTCCTGGGAACTACTAAATTATAATTATTAATTACTCACAGGTCTCAGACACCAAGAACATAATTAAAAACATCACAGCGCTTTGGCTCGGAGTTGGTTTGCATCCCAAATGGCAATCTATTACCTATATGGGGCACTACTTTAAGTGCACTATATAGGGAATAGGGTGCCATTTGGGACACCCCCATTGAAATTAAACCGTAGCTATAACCAGTGATGTTACTGTAGTGAAAATAAGAGGGTCATTAATGAATGTAGTTGTAAAAGGTTTCCTACACACCAGATATCAGGTGTTTTCATAGTAGAAGTGTTGAAAACAAGGGGGAAGTGGATTCATGTGGGAATATGTGCCCTAAATGGCACCCTATTCCCTATGGGACCTGGTCAAAAGTAGTGCACTATACAGGGAATAGGGTCCCTTTCGGGGGCAGAACCTTGGAATGTTAACCCATCAGCGATGGAAGTGGGTGTAACCTAACCTGTCTTTGGTAAAGAAACATGTAACAGCATTTCCATATGTATTGTTGACATCTGGTAGTGATGGGGTTGGTAGTTAACGGTAGTGATGGGTTGGTAGTGATGGGGTTGGTAGTTACTGGTAGTGATGGGTTGGTAGTGATGGGGTTGGTAGTTACTGGTAGTGATGGGTTGGTAGTGATGGGTTGGTAGTGATGGGGTTGGTAGTTACTGGTAGTGATGGGGTTGGTAGTGATGGGTTGGTAGTGATGGGGTTGGTAGTTACTGGTAGTGATGGGGTTGGTAGTTACTGGTAGTGATGGGTTGGTAGTGATGGGTTGGTAGTGATGGGGTTGGTAGTTACTGGTAGTGATGGGTTGGTAGTGATGGGTTGGTAGTGATGGGGTTGGTAGTTAACGGTAGTGATAGGTTGGTAGTGATGGGTTGGTAGTTACTGGTAGTGATGGGTTGGTAGTGATGGGTTGGTAGTGATGGGGTTGGTAGTTAACGGTAGTGATGGGGTGGTAGTTAATGGTAGTGATGGGTTGGTAGTTACTGGTAGTGATGGGGTTGGTAGTTAATGGTAGTGATGGGTTGGTAGTGATGGGGTTGGTAGTTAATGGTAGTGATGGGTTGGTAGTTACTGGTAGTGATGGGGTTGGTAGTTAATGGTAGTGATGGGTTGGTAGTTACTGGTAGTGATGGGGTTGGTAGTGATGGTAGTGATGGGTTGGTAGTTACTGGTAGTGATGGGGTTGGTAGTTACTGGTAGTGATGGGTTGGTAGTGATGGGTTGGTAGTGATGGGGTTGGTAGTTAACGGTAGTGATGGGTTGGTAGTTACTGGTAGTGATGGGGTTGGTAGTTACTGGTAGTGATGGATTGGTAGTGATGGGGTTGATAGTTACTGGTAGTGATGGGGTTGGTAGTTACTGGTAGTGATGGATTGGTAGTGATGGGGTTGATAGTTACTGGTAGTGATGGGTTGGTAGTGATGGGTTGGTAGTTAATGGTAGTGATGGGGTTGGTAGTTACTGGTAGTGATGGGTTGGTAGTGATGGGGTTGGTAGTTAACGGTAGTGATGGGTTGGTAGTTACTGGTAGTGATGGGTTGGTAGTGATGGGGTTGGTAGTTACTGGTAGTGATGGGTTGGTAGTTACTGGTAGTGATGGGTTGGTAGTGATGGGTTGGTAGTTAATGGTAGTGATGGGGTTGGTAGTTACTGGTAGTGATGGGTTGGTAGTGATGGGGTTGGTAGTTAACGGTAGTGATGGGTTGGTAGTTACTGGTAGTGATGGGTTGGTAGTGATGGGGTTGGTAGTTACTGGTAGTGATGGGTTGGTAGTTACTGGTAGTGATGGGTTGGTAGTGATGGGGTTGCTAGTTACTGGTAGTGATGGGTTGGTAGTTACTGGTAGTGATGGGTTGGTAGTGATGGGGTTGGTAGTTAACGGTAGTGATGGGTTGGTAGTTAATGGTAGTGATGGGTTGGTAGTTACTGGTAGTGATGGGTTGGAAGTGATGGGGTTGGCAGTTACTGGTAGTAGTGGGGTTGGTAGTGATGTGGTTGGTAGTTACTGGTAGTGATGGGTTGGTAGTGATGGGGTTGGTAGTTAATGGTAGTGATGGGTTGGTAGTTAATGATAGTGATGGGTTGGTAGTTAATGGTAGTGATGGGGTTGGTAGTTAATGGTAGTGATGGGGTTGGTAGTTACTGGTAGTTATGGGGTTGGTAGTTACTGGTAGTGATGGGTTGGTAGTGATGGGGTTGGTAGTTAATGGTAGTAATGGGTTGGTAGTTAATGGTAGTGATGGGGTTGGTATTTAATGGTAGTGATGGGTTGGTAGTTACTGGTAGTGATGGGTTGGTAGTGATGGGTTGGTAGTTAATGGTAGTGATGGGTTGGTAGTTACTGGTAGTGATGGGTTGGTGGTGATGGGGTTGGTAGTTAACGGTAGTGATGGGGTTGGCAGTTACTGGAAGTAGTGGGGTTGGTAGTGATGGGGTTGGTAGTAGTGGGGTTGATGGTGATGGGGTTGGTAGTTACTGGTAGTAGTGGGGTTGGTAGTGATGGGGTTGGTAGTAGTGGGGTTGGTAGTGATGGGGTTGGTAGTAGTGGGGTTGGTAGTGATGGGGTTGGTAGTTACTGGTAGTAGTGGGGTTGGTAGTAGTGGGGTTGGTAGTGATGGGGTTGGTAGTAGTGGGGTTGGTAGTGATGGTGTTGGTAGTTACTGGTAGTAGTGGGGTTGGTAGTGATGGGGTTGGTAGTAGTGGGGTTGGTAGTGATGGGGTTGGTAGTTACTGGTAGTAGTGGGGTTGGAAGTTACTGGTAGTAGTGGGGTTGGTAGTGATGGGGTTGGTAGTAGTGGGGTTGGTAGTGATGGGGTTGGTAGTTACTGGTAGTAGTGGGGTTGGTAGTGATGGGGTTGGTAGTTACTGGTAGTAGTGGGGTTGGTAGTTAGATGTGGGATGCTGGTGTGTCAGTGGGTCATTTGACAGCATGGTAAGATAATGGGGCATGCACAGGGATGAATAGTTTAATTAATCATTTTTCAATCTGGCACTCAATACAGCAAGATGAGGCGCAAAGGAAGGATTCTTGGGTTTATTTCACTTTTCATCTCTTAGCTTGTATGCAGAAGGAATTATCTTGGTTTATTGACTGTGCAATTAGCAAAGACAGACAAACAATAATGTTAGCTTTCAAAATGAAAAGGTTAATTGTTATTTTTTGCCATCAATGCTTTATCTTGATCAAGATACACAATGACACATTCTGCAAATATACACACATGCTTGTGCACTCACACAGACACACACACACTCACACTCACACAGACACACACACACACACACACACACTCCGGTGTTTGATCAGAGAGCAGCTGGTGTGTGGTTATCCTCTGCGAATACAGATTGAGATTCCGTGCTTTGCTCCCTGATTCCTCAGAGAGGTGCATTCTGGGGGGGCCAATCAGATCTCACTCCACGTCTCTGACACCCCTCCAAAGGTCGAGAAAACAAAAGAGCATGAAATTAATTAGAGAATTAGTTAATTCATTCATTATTAATGAGTGTATTTGTGTTTGTGTGTACGAGTGTGTATACATCCATGGTAGAAAGTGTCAAACTGCATATCCGATTACAGTAATTAGTGAAATTGGTGCGTGGAGCGAGCCACCATGTTGATCTGCTTCAGCTGATGGTCATATCATAACTCTAGCACCAGAACTCTAGCTGGTAGTCAGTGTAAGTCCCCAATGGTACCCTGTTTCACATATATATATTTACTAGGGTCCATAAGGCTCTGGTCAAAAGTAGTGCACTATACAGGGAATAGGGCACCATTTGGGATGTACAGTATATGCGTCTGTTGTCATAAGATAACAAACTTTGTTAGGTCAATTTAGGTCAAGTGTGGTGGTCCTTTTTGGTAGAGTTTGGTGGAAAGGGAAATACAATTCTGTCCATAATATTTATCCTTCTGCCTAGTTGCTAAGATACGGTTAGCTTGTCGTTGGATAACTGTGGGTGCCATTTGGAATGCGATCTATACTCTTCTCCAGCAGGATCTCACACA
This sequence comes from Oncorhynchus mykiss, assembly GCF_057628025.1. NCBI lineage: Eukaryota > Metazoa > Chordata > Actinopteri > Salmoniformes > Salmonidae > Oncorhynchus > Oncorhynchus mykiss. The sequence goes on along the minus strand of NC_143044.1, from coordinate 57,677,183 downwards.
CTGCGTTCACATTGTAAATATGGTATTGAACTGATCCTGTATATAGCGTGCATTCGGGAAGTATTCTGACAACATTACTTTTTCCACATTTTGTTACGTTACAGCCTTATTCTAAAATGGATTAAAGAAAATAGAAATCCTCAGCAATCTACACACAATACCCCCTTGTGAAAAAGCAAAAACAGATTTTTTGAAATGTTTGAAAATGTATAAAAAATAGAAAACAGAAATACATTTTTTGCATAGTATTCAGACCCTTTGCCATGAGACTCGAAATTGAGTCAACATTCCATTGATCATCCTTGAGATGTTTCTCCAACTTGATTGGAGTCCACCTGTGGTAAATTCAATTGATTGGACATGATTTTGAAAGCCACACACCTGTCTATATAAGGTCTCACAGTTGACAGTGCATAGAGCTCAGAGACAGGATTGTGTCGAGGAAAGGTAACCCCAAAAATTCTGCAGCTGTGAAGATCCCCCAAGAACACAGTGGCTTCCATCATTCTTAAATGGAAGAAGTTTGGAACCACCAAGACTCTTCCTAGAGCTGGCCGCCCGGCCAAACTGAGCAATGGGGGCAGAAGGACCTTGGTCAGGGAGGTGACCAAGAACCCAATGGTCACTCTGACTGAACTCCAGAGTTCTTCTATGGAGATGGCAAGCGTCACGTCTGGAGGAAACCTGTCACCATCCCTACGTTGAAGCGTGGTGGTGGCAGCATCATGCTGTGGGGATGTTTTTCAGCGGCAGGGACTGGGAGACTTGTCAGGATCGAGGGAAATATGAACGGAGCAAAGTACAGAGATCCTTGTAGCGTCTTACTTTTTTCAGTTTTTAAACTTTTATTTATTGTCTGTTTTTGTTCTATCTTATGTTATTTTTTATTTATTGTCTGTTTTTGATCTACCTTATGTTATCTTTTATTTATTTATCCTTTTTTAAACTTTTATTTATTGTCTGTTTTTGTTCTACCTTATGTTATATTTTTTTGTGCTACATTGTTTATTGATTACTGCGTCGTTGGGTTCGGGGGTTTGCCGAGAATGGCATTTCACTGTACTTGTGCATTTGACATTAAACCTTGAGGATTTCCAGTGTTGACGTCTTCCTCCCTGAGTAAGAGCTCAGGTGCTTATGTCTGTGGACGGCAGGTTTGTCGCTTACAGACATCGATGCACGATTTATCATGTTATTATATTAGAGAAGAGCGTTTGATGGGTAATATATTTAAAACGTCGGATACATGCAAATCCACGTAGCTATTTATATATTTGTGGGGAGAAAACAAAGACTCCGGCATGTCCTTTTTTATTTTTATAAATATGATAAAAGTGTCACGTTGTTTAAAATGCAAGCCGCCACACTTCAAATCAAATCAAATCGGGGACTTGAACTTGCAACCTTGCGGTTACTAGTCCAACACTCTAACCTCTAGCCTACCCTGCCGCTCCAAATAAACCTCCTAACTTAGAAATCTAATAAATACTAGGAAAACTGCTCTGAGAGAAACTTTTATTTAGGAAAAAAATAAAGTCCAAACCCAACGAATTCCAGGGAGATTTGTTTACTCGGCATAGTTGTACACTTGGAGTATTGAGTCGTACAGTGACACAACCCATCGCATGTTAAAAGAGTGTGATGTATCTGAGTTGATACAGACTGGTTAATGAGCACTGCACTGGAGGAAGAGTTGGGACTCTGGTCAAAACTAGTGCGCTATTTAAAAGAGTGTGATGTATCTGAGTTGATACAGACTGGTTAATGAGCACTGCACTGGGGGAAGGGTTGGTACTTCACAGCAGGACGTGACTGTACACTGGGCTTCTGGTACTGTGCTTCACTGTACCCTAATTTATATACTGAAAAACAATGGTGACCCATCCCAAATGGCATCCTATTTCCTATATAGTGCACAGCTGGGCTCTGGTCAAAACTAGTGCGCTTAAATAAGAGACCTACCATTTGGGACGTACCCTATGCCTGTAGTATCTCCACAGAGTAGTATCTCCACAGGGTAGTATCTCCACAGAGTAGTATCTCCAAAGGGAAGCCATGGTGTAGTGTCTCCACAGAGTAGTATCTCCACAGAGTAGTATCTCCACAGGGTAGTATCTCCACAGAGTAGTATCTCCACAGAGTAGATTCTCCACAGAGTAGTATCTCCAAAGGGAAGCCACGGT
>NC_143044.1:57635000-57670000 GCF_057628025.1 Oncorhynchus mykiss | reverse complement strand
GGCTTCTTCTTCTGGGTGGAATATGTTTATGCTTATTACTGTATGTTTGAAGGTTGAATTGATTGGAAGTGAAGGACATTCTCTGGATACAGAGATGCACAATGTCCAGGTAACACTGGGGAAATTGTCACACAAAAGAGTGACAAAGTGTCCCACCTGTGTGCCAGTGGAAACAAAGTTTGACGGAATCTGTCAGCTGTCAGGAAACACTTTGACAAAGTAACAGAAGGCTGAGGATCAACGCGAAATGCAATCAGTGTGTATGGATGCGTGGCCTGAGCCGTGCAAGTCATTTGTCGAGGAGGAAATGTGGCGACAGGCACTTGTCAACGGGACATTTGATACCTGTGTCCTTGGCACTAAGAAGTCTTGTACCGCTCTCTTTCTCGCTTTCAGACATTACATGTTACATTCCCATGAGGTCTATAAGACAATCACAGAGATTCAGACATTACAGGTTATATTCCCATTAGGTCTATAAGACAATCACAGAGATTCAGACATTACAGGTTATATTCCCATGAGGTCTATAAGACAATCACAGAGATTCAGACATTACAGGTTATATTCCCATTAGGTCTATAAGACAATCACAGAGATTCAGACATTACAGGTTATATTCCCATGAGGTCTATAAGACAATCACAGAGATTCAGACATTACAGGTTATATTCCCATTAGGTCTATAAGACAATCACAGAGATTCAGACATTACATGTTACATTCCCATTAGGTCTATAAGACAATCACAGAGATTCAGACATTACAGGTTATATTCCCATTAGGTCTATAAGACAATCACAGAGATTCAGACATTACAGGTTATATTCCCATTAGGTCTATAAGACAATCACAGAGATTCAGACATTACAGGTTATATTCCCATTAGGTCTATACGATAATCACAGAGATTCAGACATTACAGGTTATATTCCCATTAGGTCTATATGACAAGAGACACAGAGATTCAGACATTACAGGTTATATTCCCATTAGGTCTATAAGACAATCACAGAGATTCAGACATTACAGGTTATATTCCCATTAGGTCTATAAGACAATCACAGAGATTCAGACATTACAGGTTATATTCCCATTAGGTCTATAAGACAATCACAGAGATTCAGACATTACAGGTTATATTCCCATTAGGTCTATAAGACAATCACAGAGATTCAGACATTACAGGTTATATTCCCATTAGGTCTATAAGACAATCACAGAGATTCAGACATTACAGGTTATATTCCCATTAGGTCTATAAGACAATCACAGAGATTCAGACATTACAGGTTATATTCCCATTAGGTCTATACGATAATCACAGAGATTCAGACATTACAGGTTATATTCCCATTAGGTCTATAAGACAATCACAGAGATTCAGACATTACAGGTTATATTCCCATTAGGTCTATACGATAATCACAGAGATTCAGACATTACAGGTTATATTCCCATTAGGTCTATACGACAATCACAGAGATTCAGACATTACAGGTTATATTCCCATTAGGTCTATAAGACAATCACAGAGATTCAGACATTACAGGTTATATTCCCATTAGGTCTATACGACAATCACAGAGATTCAGACATTACAGGTTATATTCCCATTAGGTCTATACGACAATCACAGAGATTCAGACATTACAGGTTATATTCCCATTAGGTCTATAAGACAATCACAGAGATTCAGACATTACAGGTTATATTCCCATTAGGTCTATAAGACAATCACAGAGATTCAGACATTACAGGTTATATTCCCATTAGGTCTATACGATAATCACAGAGATTCAGACATTACAGGTTATATTCCCATGAGGTCTATAAGACAATCACAGAGATTCAGACATTACAGGTTATATTCCCATGAGGTCTATACGACAATCACAGAGATTCAGACATTACAGGTTATATTCCCATTAGGTCTATAAGACAATCACAGAGATTCAGACATTACAGGTTATATTCCCATTAGGTCTATAAGACAATCACAGAGATTCAGACATTACAGGTTATATTCCCATTAGGTCTATACGACAATCACAGAGATTCAGACATTACAGGTTATATTCCCATTAGGTCTATAAGACAATCACAGAGATTCAGACATTACAGGTTATATTCCCATGAGGTCTATACGACAATCACAGAGATTCAGACATGTCAGGTTATATTCCCATTAGGTCTATAAGACAATCACAGAGATTCAGACATGTCATGTTATATTCCCATTAGGTCTATAAGACAATCACAGAGATTCAGACATTACAGGTTATATTCCCATTAGGTCTATACGATAATCACAGAGATTCAGACATTACAGGTTATATTCCCATTAGGTCTATAAGACAATCACAGAGATTCAGACATTACAGGTTATATTCCCATTAGGTCTATACGACAATCACAGAGATTCAGACATTACAGGTTATATTCCCATTAGGTCTATAAGACAATCACAGAGATTCAGACATTACAGGTTATATTCCCATTAGGTCTATACGATAATCACAAAGATTCAGACATTACAGGTTATATTCCCATTAGGTCTATACGACAATCACAGAGATTCAGACATTACAGGTTATATTCCCATTAGGTCTATAAGACAATCACAGAGATTCAGACATTACAGGTTATATTCCCATTAGGTCTATAAGACAATCACAGAGATTCAGACATTACAGGTTATATTCCCATTAGGTCTATAAGACAATCACAGAGATTCAGACATTACAGGTTATATTCCCATTAGGTCTATACGACAATCACAGAGATTCAGACATTACAGGTTATATTCCCATTAGGTCTATATGACAAGAGACACAGAGATTCAAACAAACAATAGCTTACGTTTTGTTACTTGTTATAAAAAAATAATTGTAATATAATATAATATTTGTACTCGTAAATGTTTATATTTTTTTTACAAATCTGAAAGAAAACAAATGAATTAGATATTTATGGGAGGTAGCTAGCTATACATTGTCAGTTTAATAAATAAACAGAGGGTGAGTAGTTGTAATCGTGTGTTCAAGAGAGTGTCCACAACGGCACACCAGCATGTTATTTATACTGCATTAGTGTGGCTCCTTAGGATGTCACCACACAGTTTTAACAGTTGAATGCTCTGGTCAAAAGTAGTACTCTATATAGGGAATGGGGTGCCTATTGGGATAAAGCCAGTTCCCGGAGAAGGCTATTGATTGAGAACACATTTTATATCCATCTATTGGAGCGCGGGTAGTTTTCCATGCCTGGGTTGAGCCTGTTCGATGACACATTTAACAATGCTCTGTATCTCTCAGTCTCTAAACCCATTCCCATCTAAAGCACATGTTTAAACCACAGCCTTTCGGGTTGTAACGTGGCTAGCCTTCCTAACGCAATGCCAATCAAAGCTAACCCATAGTCAATGCGTATTATTCCAGAGTTTTGTTGTGATCGTTCTCATGTCTCATTTTTCAATGCAAATTGAAATTCCACTCAAAATTATTCTTCTAACAGATGATTGGCCAGTATTCATGTATGTTAAGCATCACGTTAAACTTCTACGATAAAATATGTCGTTTTATCCTAAGCAATTTGGTATCTATGAGAAATGTGTCACTTCATATTCATACACATTGTTTAAAAGCAGAAGGAATGGACTGACTGACACTTGGCACTACAGAAACAATTGAGTAAATGGATTCAGGTCTGTATTTCCCGACCAGGAAGGGTGGCTTAGCTCTATTACAGACATTACTAGCAGAAACACCTCCTTAAGTGTCTCTTAAAGGTCTCTGTCTGACTCTCCAGCCTTGCCCCCTCCCCCCCCCCCCCCTCCACACACACACACGCACCACACTACCTCCCTCACACAAGAGTCTGAGTGGAAAACATGCACCCAATTTCCTTTATATAGCACTACTTTAGACTAGGACCCCTTCCCAATAGGGCTCTGGCAGGAAGAAGTGCACTATAAAGGGTATAGGGTGTCATATGGGATGCACTCAGGCTATTCTAACAGGCCTCCCTCCTCTGCCTCTTCTGGTGTTGTAATAACAACAGGTTACAGATCAGGCTGTTCTAACAGACCTCCCTCCTCTGTCTCTTCTGGTGTTGCAATAACAACAGGTTACAGATCAGGCTGTTCTAACAGGCCTCCCTCCTCTGTCTCTTCTGGTGTTGCAATAACAACAGGTTACAGATCAGGCTGTTCTAACAGGCCTCCCTCCTCTGCTTCTTCTGGTGTTGTAATAACAACAGGTTACAGATCAGGCTGTCCTAACAGACGTCCTTCCTCTGTCTCTTCTGGTGTTGTAATAACAACAGGTTACAGATCCGGCTGTTCTAACAGACCTCCCTCCTCTCTCTCTTCTGGTGTTGCAATAACAACAGGTTACAGATCAGGCTGTTCTAACAGACCTCCCTCCTCTGTGTCTTCTGGTGTTGTAATAACAACAGGTTACAGATCAGGCTGTTTTAACAGACCTCCCTCCTCTGTCTCTTCTGGTGTTGTAATAACAACAGGTTACAGATCAGGCTGTCCTAACAGACGTCCCTCCTCTGTCTCTTCTGGTGTTGTAATAACAACAGGTTACAGATCCGGCTGTTCTAACAGACCTCCCTCCTCTCTCTCTTCTGGTGTTGCAATAACAACAGGTTACAGATCAGGCTGTTCTAACAGACCTCCCTCCTCTGTCTCTTCTGGTGTTGTAACAACAACAGATTACTGTTCTCATGTCACCTACATGAAGTCACTTACAGCTAAAGTCACAATCAATCAATCAAACAAATGTATTTATAAAGCCCTTCTTACATCGGCTGATGTCACAAAGTGCTGTACAGAAACCCAGCCTAAAACCCCAAGCAGCAAGCAATGCATGTGTAGAAGCACGGCGGCTAGGAAAAACTCCCTAGAAAGGCCGGAACCTAGGAAGAAACCTAGAGAGGAACCAGGCTATGAGCGGTGGCCAGTCCTCTTCTGGGTTGCCGGGTGGAGATTATAACAGAACATGGCCAAGATGTTCAAATGTTCATAGATGACCAGCATGGTCAAGTAATAATAATCACAGTGGTTGTCGAGGGTGCAACAGGTCAACACCTCAGGAGTAAATGTCAGTTCATGTCAGATCATTCAGAGGATCTCTACCACTCTTGCTGACTAGAGAGTTAAAAACAGCAGGTCAGGAACAAGGTAGCACATCTGGTGAACAGGTCAGGGTTCTATAGCTGCAGGCAGAACAGTTGAAACTGGAGCAGCAGCACGACCAGGTGGACTGGGGTCAGCAAGGAGTCATCAGGCCAGGTAGTACTGAGGCATGGTCCTAGGGCTCAGGTCCTCCGAGAGAAAGAAAGAAAAAGAAAGAGAGAGAGAAAAAGAGAGATAGAATTAGAGAGAGCATACTTAAATTCACACAGGACACCGCATAAGACAGGAGAAATACTCCAGATATAACAAACTGACCCTAGCCCCCTGACACAAACTATTGCAGCATAAATACTGCAGGCTGAGACAGGAGGGGTCAGGAGACACTGTGGCCCCATCCGATGATACCCCCGGACAGGGCCAACCAGGCAGGATATAACCCCACCCACTTTGCCAAAGCACAGCCCCCACACCACTAGAGGGATATCTTCAACCACCAACTTACCATCCTGAGACAAGGCCGAGTATAGCCCACAAAGATCTCCGCCACGGCACAACCCAAGGGGGGGCGCCAACCCAGACAGGAAGATCACATCAGTGACTCAACCCACTCAAGTGACGCACCCCTCCTAGGGACGGCATGGAAGAGCACCAGTAAGCCAGTGACTCAGCCCCTGTAATAGGGTTTGAGGCAGAGAATCCCAGTGGAGAGAGGGAAACCGGCCAGGCAGAGACAGCAAGGAGGGTTCGTTGCTCCAGTGCCTTTCCGTTCACCTTCACACTCCTGGGCCAGACTGCACTCAATCATGGGACCTACTGAAGAGATGAGTCTTCAATAAAGACTTAAAGGTCGAGACCGAGTCTGTGTCTCTCACATGGGTAGGCAGACCATTCCGTAAAAATTGAGCTTTATAGGAGAAAGACAGCTGTTTGCTTAGAAATTCTAGGGACAGTAAGGAGGCCTGCGTTTTCCGTTCCAATTTTCTGGAAGCTTGCTTCAGAGATCGGGTATTTACTGTATACCAGGGAGCTAGTTTCTTATGACAAATGTTTTTTGTTTATAGGGGTGCAACTGCATCTAGGGCATTACGCAAGGTTAAATTGAGTTCCTCAGTTAGGTGGTTAACTGATTTTTGTACTCTAACGTCCTTGGGTAGGGGGAGGGAGTCTGGAAGGGCATCTAGGAATCTTTGGTTTGGACGAGAATTTATAGCATGGCTTTTGATGATCCTTTGTTGGGGTCTGAGCAGATTATTTGTTGCGATTGCAAACGTAATAAAATAGTGGTCCGATAGTCCAGGGTTATGAGGAAAAACATTAAGATCCACAGCATTTATTCCATGGGACAAAACTAGGTCCAGAGTATAACTGTGGCAGTGAGTAGACCAGTTAACCCACTTTTATTTGTTACTGGGCAAGTCAGTTATGAACAAATTCCTATTGTCAATGACAGTGGGTTAACTGGCCTAGGAACAGTGTTATCTGGTCTAGGAACAGTGGGTTAACTGGTCTAGTGGGTTTAACTGCCTGTTCAGGGGCAGAAAGACAGATTTGTACCTTGTCAGCTCGGGGGGTTTGAACTTGCAACCTTGCGGTTACTAGTCCAACGCTCAAACCACTAGGCTACTCTGCCACTCCCATTGAGTCGATGATGGCTCCGAAAGCCTTTTGGAGTGGGTCTTTGGACTTTTCCATGTGAATATTAAAGTCACCAAAAATGTTAATATAGTCTGCCATGCCTACAAGGTCCGATAGGAATTCAGGGAACTCAATGAGGAAGGCTGTATATGGCCCAGGAGGCCTGTAAACAGTAGCTTTAACAAGTGATTGAGTAGGCTGCATAGATTTCATGACTAGAAGCTCAAAAGACGAAAACGCAGTCATTTTTTTTTTGTAAATTGAAATTTGCTATCGTAAATGTTAGCAACACCTCCGCCTCTGCGGAATGCAGGGGGATATGTTCACTAGTGTAATCAGGAGGTGAGGCCTCATTTAACACAGTCAATTCATCAGGCTTAAGCCATGTTTCAGTCAGGCCAATCACATCAATATTATGATTAGTGATTAGTTAATTGATTATAACTGCCTTGGAAGTGAGGGATCTAACATTAAGTAGCCCTATTCTGAGATGTGCGGTATCACAATCTCTTTCAATAATGACAGGAACGGAGGAGGTCTTTATTCCAGTGAGATTACTAAGGCGAACACCGCCATGTTTAGTTTTGTCCAACCTAGATCGAGGTCTCAACGGGGATAGCTGAGCTGACTACACTGACTGTGCTAGTGGCAGACTCCACTAAGCTGGCAGGCTGGCTAACAGCCTGCTGCCTGGGCTGCACCCTATCTCATTGTGGAGCTAGGAGAGTTAGTGCCCTGTCTATGTTCATAGATAGGATGAGAGCACCCATCCAGCTAGGATGGAGTCCGTCACTCCTGGGCAGGACAGGCTTGTTCCTATTTGTGGGTGAGTCCCAGAAAGATGGCCAATAATCTACAAATTCTTTATTTTTGGAGGGGCAGAAAACAGTTTTCAACCAGCGATTAGGGTTGTGAGACTGCTGTAGAGCTCATCACTCCCCCTAACTGGGAGGGGGCCAGAGACAATTACTCGATGCCGACGCATCTTTTTAGCTGATTTACATGCTGAAGCTATGCCCTGAGACATGGCTAAAGCCTGTTCTATGAGTGATCACGGACGCATCCCAAATGGCACCCTATTCACTAATAAGATGTGCACTATCGAAATGGATAGGGTGCCATCTATGAGCCAGCGGGTCCTGTTTCCTGAGTGATATGGAGTGTTCCTTATAGTGTCCATCAACCCCCTCCAGACCCCTGTTGGCTCAGTCGTAGGAGGACTGTCTGCTGCCCTGCTGATACAGTGGGGTTTACAAGTACAGCAAATAAGCCTTTAAAGTTGTGTTTGTCCTGGTTTCTATGCCACCTTTCATGGGTCTGTCAGGATCTAAATGTCAAGTTTTTTAGTCGGAGTTGAGTTCCTGTAACCTTTTCCTTTTGTTTTTGGGGGAAAATATGTTTTTCCTCAGTCATGCAGTTCAACCCACACATACCGTTCTGTTCTGTAATTACCAAAACACATTTAGCTGAACGTAGATTCAAAAAGGGGCTTTGGTCATTTTATTTGTGAGAAACTATATACTTAACTCACAGTGATAAAACCAACGTAATTTCCATTGTGTTATATAGTCTAGTGTTACCATTGTGTTATAGTGTTACCATTGTGTTATATAGTCTAGAGTTACCATTGTGTTATAGTCTAGTGTTATCATTGTGTTATATAGTCTAGTGTTACCATTGTGATATAGTGTTACCATTGTGTTATAGTCTAGTGTTACCATTGTGTTATAGTCTAGTGTTATCATTGTGTTATATAGACTAGTGTTACCATTGTGTTATATAGTCTAGTGTTATCATTGTGTTACAGTGTTACCATTGTGGTATATAGTTTAGTGTTATCATTGTGTTATATTGTCTAGTGTTGCCATTGTGTTATGAAGTCTAGTGTTACCATTGTGTTATGAAGTCTAGTGTTACCATTGTGTTATATAGTCTAGTGTTACCAGTGTGTTATATAGTCTAGTGTTATCATTGTGTTATATAGTCTAGTGTTACCATTGTGTTATATAGTCTAGTGTTACCAGTGTGTTATATAGTCTAGTGTTACAATTGTGTTATATAGTCTAGTGGTATCATTGTGTTATATAGTCTAGTGTTACCATTGTAGTATGGTCTAGTGTTACCATTGTGTTATATAGTCTAGTGTTACCTTTGTGTTATATAGTGTGGTGTTACCATTGTGTTATATAGTCTAGTGTTACCATTGTGGTATAGTCTAGTGTTACCAGTGTGGTATAGTCTAGTGTTACCATTGTGTTATATAGTCTAGTGTTACTATTGTGTTATATAGTCTAGTGTTACCATTGTGGTATAGTCTAGTGTTACCATTGTGGTATAGTCTAGTGTTAACATTGTGTTATATAGTATAGTGGTACCATTGTGTTATATAGTCTAGTGTTACCATTGTGTTATATAGTCTAGTGTTACCATTGTGTTATATAGTCTAGTGTTACCATTGTGATATAGTGTTACCATTGTGTTATATAGTCTAGTGTTACCATTGTGTTATATAGTCTAGTGTTACCATTGTGTTATATAGTCTAGTGTTACCATTGTGTTATATAGTCTAGTGTTACCATTGTGTTATAGTGTTATCATTGAGGTATAGTCTAGTGTTACCATTGTGTTATATAGTCTAGTGTTACCATTGTGTTATATAGTCTGGTGTTACCATTGTAGTATAGTCTAGTGTTACCATTGTGTTATATAGTCTAGTGTTACCATTGTGTTATATAGTCTAGTGTTACCATTGTGTTATATAGTCTAGTGTTACCATTGTGATATAGTGTTACCATTGTGTTATATAGTCTAGTGTTACCATTGTGTTATATAGTCTAGTGTTACCATTGTGTTATATAGTCTAGTGTTACCATTGTGTTATATAGTCTAGTGTTACCATTGTGTTATATAGTCTAGTGTTACCATTGTGATATAGTGTTACCATTGTGTTATATAGTCTAGTGTTACCATTGTGTTATAGTCTAGTGTTATCATTGTGTTATATAGTCTAGTGTTACCATTGTGTTATATAGTCTAGTGTTACCATTGTGTTATAGTCTAGTGTTACCATTGTGTTATATAGTCTAGTGTTACCATTGTGATATAGTGTTACCATTGTGTTATAGTCTAGTGTTACCATTGTGTTATAGTCTAGTGTTATCATTGTGTTATATAGTCTAGTGTTACCATTGTGTTATATAGTCTAGTGTTACCATTGTGTTATAGTCTAGTGTTACCATTGTGTTATAGTCTAGTGTTATCATTGTAGTATAGGCTAGTGTTACCATTGTGGTATAGTGTTACCATTGTGGTATAGTCTAGTGTTACTATTGTGGTATAGTCTAGTGTTACCATTGTGTTACATAGTCTAGTGTTACCATTGTGTTACATAGTCTAGTGTTACCATTTTGTTATAGTGTTACCATTGTGGTATAGTCTAGTGTTACCATTGTGTGATAGTCTAGTGTTACCATTGTGTTATAGTCTAGTGTTACCATTGTAGTATAGTCTAGTGTTACCATTGTAGTATAGTCTAGTGTTACCATTGTGATATAGTGTAATATCACCATTGTGTTATAGTATAGTGTTACCATTGTGTTATAGTCTAGTGTTACTATTGTGTTATAGTCTAGTGTTACCATTGTAGTACAGTCTAGTGTTACCATTGTAGTATAGTGTAATATCACCATTGTGTTATAGTATAGTGTTGCCATTGTAGTATAGTGTAATATTACCATTGTGTCTCTGGTCCCGTCATCTCTCTGAGTTTGCCTTGGCCCAGCTGTTCAGTTCTGTCTCACCTTGGCCCACTCCTTTGATAATCAACTCTACATTATTTACAACAGTGTACCTAGGCTTCGTCTCAAATTGCAACCTATTCCCTATATAGTGCACTACTCTCGACCATAGGACTCTGGTCGACAGTAGTGTACTATATAGGGAATAAGGTGCAATTTGGATCGCAGGCCCATATCTACTCAGCAGATGATGTCCTTATAAACCATATTGTCTGGCTTTGTGATTCCACAATAGTGTGTAAACAAGATAACTCAGTTTAACTTTTCTCATCCTTGGGAGATCTGGATAAAAGAGCTTGTTTAGTTTTTATATTAGTTTAGCCACTCTGTATGGTCCCAGATCCAGAGCCCAGATGTGTACAGATGCACAGCCCAGAACTCTATAGAGCCACAGCCCAGAAATCTATAGAGCCACAGCCCAGAAATCTAGAGCCACAGCCCAGAACTCTACAGAGCCACAGCCCAGAAATCTAGAGCCACAGCCCAGAACTCTATAGAGTCACAGCCCAGAACTCTATAGAGTCACAGCCCAGAAATCTAGAGCCACAGCCCAGAACTCTATAGAGTCACAGCCCAGAAATCTAGAGCCACAGCCCAGAACTCTACAGAGCCACAGCCCAGAAATCTAGAGCCACAGCCCAGAACTCTATAGAGCCATAGCCCAGAACTCCATAGATCCACAGCCCAGAAATCTAGAGCCACAGCCCAGAACTCCATAGAGCCACAGCCCAGAACTCTATAGAGCCACAGCCCAGAACTCCATAGAGCCACAGCCCAGAACTCCATAGAGCCACAGCCCAGGGCCCAGATTCACAAAACAAGCTTCTTAAGCTTCTTAAGAAAAAAAGAAAAAAAAAAGTTCATAAGATAGTTCGTAGGTGCATATCCTCAATAATATCTTAAGATTTAATGATTTTCTTAGGAACTTCTCAAATATCTTCTTACTAATCTTCTTAAGATGTGTGTTGCTAGGCAACCATTTTAGATAGCTATCTAGCTAGCAATGGCAATTATGTTAGCATATTTCTTACTGAGATTACTGTTCTAAAACATGTTCTTGGGTTAAAATAATCAATACTGAAAGTTTCAGTAGAAGTTTGTGAGTGAACTGAACATGTTCAATTGCTTTCATGAGTTTTTTTCTCTCACTGCCCCTGAGTTTAAGACAAGGGTTTATCTATCTTAGAATGAAGAATATTTCCAAGGGCATTATTTTCAAGATTCACATTTCTTCTTAACTTTTTGTTTAAGGAGAAACATAAGAAATTGCGCCAGAAAATTTCCTAGGACCTTTTTGATGAATAGTAACTTTACTTTCTTCTTACGTCTATAGTTCAGGAATAAAATGGCAGTTAGGAAGACATTTCTTCTTAACCTGTCTACGATACTGGTTCCCAATTGGGGATCAACCCTCCCACGTTCAGCTGAAACGGTGGCGCATGGAACGCAAAAATATTCTTAAAAATATTTAACCTCCACACATTAACAAGTCCAATAGCTCAAATGAAAGATAAACACCTTGTTCATCTAGCCAGCAAGTCAGATTTCTAAAATGTTTTACGGCGAAAACATAGCACATATATATGTAAAACCACCACCAGACACAGCTCATTTGAATAGCCAAAACATGCAATCAACAAACGCAGGATTAAAAAATAAATCGCTCACTAACCTTTTGAAAATCTTCATCAGATGACAGTAATATGACATGTTACACAGTACATATTTTTTTTTTCAAAAATATGCCATTTATATCCATAAATGTCCATTTACAGTGAGTTCACATTCAGAAATTACTCAAAAATGCCCGCAGGAAATCTATGTAGCGCGGCAAGATAACGTAAATAGACATCATAAACTTTGACTAAATATACATGTTCTACATATAGTTAGAAAGATACACTGCTTCTTTATGCAACCGCTGTGTTAGATTTATTTTTAACGTTACAGAAATCGCACACTATTCCATATGCTGAGACAGCGCTCAGTTCCAAGCTACATTTCCACGTAATGTTGGAGTCAACAGAAACACAGATTTAAGCATAAATATTCCCTTACCTTCGATGGTCTTCGTTCAGAATGTTCTGGAAGGCTTCATACTTACCCAATACATCGTTTGGTTTCAAGTCTTGCGTCTTTGTATTAGCTACTGCTAATAACATCAGCTGAAATGCACCCAAAACGTCCTCTGGTCCGGAAAAGTTGCGCATCAAAACTTCAAAATTACATATTATATGTCGACTAAACAGGTCAAACTAAGTGCAGAAGCAAGCTTTATGATGTTTTAGACACGCAAAACAAACTTCAATTCAATCGGCCATCGTCTGCCCTTCTCTTGAGTGCTGGAACAAAGGAATGGCTGGGACCAATTCGCGCCCATACGCACAGCCTATTCTCTCGTGGCACGCACTAATTTCACTCCCATAGGGTCAATTCTCGCGGGATTTGAACGATTCAAAGCTCTACTGAAAGAGGACATCTAGCGGAAGAGATAGAAAGTGTCCCCAGAATCATAACTGGTTGGGAAGGGTGGGGGCCATGACGTCAAAGTTGCTCCAACTTTCATGGCCACAAAAACTAGTTTGGAAGAATGCCTGCCCTGTGAGTTCTGCTATACTTACAGACATAATTCCAACGGTTTTAGAATCTTTAGAGTGTTTTCTATTTGCATATATTAGCAATTTTTGACAGATTTTTTTTCCAGTTTACTAGGGGTACCCAATCTCTCCAAAGGGGGCGTATGTCTGCCATATCCTTAACAGGTTTTAAGAAGGTTTTGTGAATCTGGGCCTAGAACTCTACAGAGCCAGTCTCTCCTGTTTATATTCAGGGGGCAGTCTCTCCTGTTTATATTCAGGGGGCAGTCTCTCCTGTTGTTTATAATCAGGGGGCAGTCTCTCCTGTTGTTTATAATCAGGGGTCAGTCTCTCCTGTTGTTTATAATCAGGGGTCAGTCTCTCCTGTTTATATTCAGGGGCAGTCTCTCCTGTTGTTTATATTCAGGGGGCAGTCTAACCTCCTGTTTATAATTAGGGGGCAGTCTCTCCTGTTTATATTCAGGGGGCAGTCTATCCTCTTGTTTATAATCAGGGTGCAGTCTCTCCTGTTTATATTCAGGGGGCAGTCTAACCTCCTGTTTATATTCAGGGGGCAGTCTAACCTCCTGTTTACAATCAGGGGCAGTCTCTCCTGTTGTTTATATTCAGGGGTCAGTCTCTCCTGTTGTTTATATTCAGGGGGCAGTCTCTCCTGTTGTTTATATTCAGGGGGCAGTCTATCCTCTTGTTTATAATCAGGGGGCAGTCTCTCCTGTTTATATTCAGGGGGCAGTCTAACCTCCTGTTTATAATCAGGGGGCAGTCTCTCCTGTTGTTTATATTCAGGGGGCAGTCTCTCCTGTTGTTTACAATCACTGGTCAGTCTCTCCTGTTGTTTATATTCAGGGGGCAGTCTAACCTGTTGTTTCTATTCAGGGGGCAGTCTCTCCTGTTGTTTATAATCAGGGGGCAGTCTCTCCTGTTTATAATCAGGGGGCAGTCTCTCCTGTTTATAATCAGGGGGCAGTCTCTCCTGTTGTTTATATTCAGGGGTCAGTCTCTCCTGTTGTTTATATTCAGGGGGCAGTCTCTCCTGTTGTTTATATTCAGGGGTCAGTCTCTCCTGTTGTTTATATTCAGGGGTCAGTCTCTCCTGTTGTTTATATTCAGGGATCAGTCTCTCCTGTTGTTTATACTCAGGGGTCAGTCTATCCTGTTGTTTATACTCAGGGGTCAGTCTATCCTGTTGTTTATATTCAGGGGCAGTCTCTCCTGTTGTTTATACTCAGGGGTCAGTCTCTCCTGCTGTTTATAATCAGGGTGTCACGCCCTGACCTTAGTTATCTTTGTTTTCTTTATTATTTTGGTTAGGTCAGGGTGTGAAGAGGGTGGGTATATGCTTGTTTTGTATTGTCTAGGGTTTTTGTAAGTCTAGGGGTTTAGTAAGTCTAGGGATATGTAGGTCTATGGTGGCCTGTATTGGTTCCCAATCAGAGGCAGCTGTTTATCGTTGTCTCTAATTGGGGACCATATTTAGGTAGCCATTTTTCCATAGCGTATTTGTGGGTTCTTATTATGTTTAGTTGCCTGTCTGTACTTCTCATATTAGCTTCACGGTTCATTTTGTTATTTTGTTAGTTTGTTCTGTGTTCTTTCTTAATTAAAGAAGAACGTAAAGCATATCACTCTTCGCCTTGTGGTCTCCTCCTTACGACGACCGTGACACGGAGACCCGTTTTGCAAATTTACGAGGCATGTGTTTTTATTTCCATTCAGGCTTATTTCAGTTGGAGCTGTGGCAACTTCACAGATCTAGTCTTGGTGATATGAGGTCATTTGACAGTTGATTTGTCAAATGGCACGAGAGAAATACAGTGGTACAACAAATAGAATCTGTACCTCCATGATTAAAAGCAGAACTGTCACGTCCTGACCTTAGTTCCTTTTTTTATGTCTCTATTTTAGGTTGGTCAGGGCGTGAGTTGGGGTGGGCATTCTATGTTTTGTTCTATGTTTGTATTTCGATGTGTTTAGGCCTGGTATGGTTCCCAATCAGAGGCAGCCTGTCAATCGTTGTCTCTGATTGAGAACCATACTTAGGCAGCCTGGTTTCGCCCTTGAGTTGTGGGTAGTTGTTTTGTGTGCATCACCTGACAGAACTGTTTCGTTCTCGTTATTTCTCGTTGTTATTTTGTTTAGTGTTCAGTCTTGATTAAATTTCCAACATGAACACTTACCACGCTGCGTTTTGGTCTACTCCTTCTTCCACCAACGAAAACCGTTACCAGAACCAGCAGCCTAGTTTCTCTTTATGCCATACTTCAGAATTATTAACTTCGTTCAGTGCTTTCAGTTTCATTTGAATTCCATTCCAATGAGGCCTTATGAATACTGCATTATGTATTTTGCTAATGTACAACACGCCCACGATAAGTGCCTGTGGGTTAATTGTAGCAGATTACTGAAATACATACAGTATGTCCTCTTCATTGTTACACTGCATCTCTCCGTCTGTTTTCATAGAGACAGAGCAAAGCCTGGAGGAGGGGTCGCTTGCTGTTATATCCCATGGTGATACATATTCACATATTCATAGTTAACCTGTAGGTCCCATAGGGCTCTGGTCAAAAGTGGTGCACTTTGTAGGGATTAGGGTTCCATTTGGGAAGCAAACCAGTATTTACATGTTGACGACAAGGGTGGTGGGTATTTACAGAGGGGCATTTTGACATTCAATATTCATGAACATATGAACTACATCTATTAATAGAATAATGTATTAAAGTAAACCAGATTATGAGGAGTTTATATTTCTAAAGCCCAAACCCATCTCTCCTGGTCGGTGGCACCGTTCCGTTCTGATTGAGCCTGTGTCCAAAATGGACCCCTATTCTCTATTTATAGTGCAGTTCTACTAACTGGGGCTCATAGGGCTCTTGTCAAAAGTAGCACACTACATAGGGACTATAGTGTGCTAGTTGGGTCGCAGACTGATTATACGACAAGACAACCAACAGCACATTGTCAATCTGATAGTGTGCGAGAGGTGTAGTGAAGACCTGGCCGTTCCCAGCGGGGTGTGGGTTCTCTCCTCTCTCATCTCTCCTCTCTCTGTCAGTCCGTTTGTGACGGGCTGATTTCCACACGCTATGAGGTGGTCCTGTATGACTCAGTTGGTAGAACAAGGCGTTTGCGACGGCACGGTTGTGTGTTCGATTCCCGGTGGGGGGGAAACCGATATATAAAAATGCACGTACACAATCTCTGTAAGTCGCATTGGATGAAAGCGGCTGCTAAATTCGATATATTACGCCCTGAATGCAGCCAGAGACAGACATCACGCTGCCTCATGATGATAGAAGTCTCTCCTCTGGTCTTTGAGAGCGTGAAGATGACTTGATGATGGCGTGTTCCATAGAATCAGAATAGAAAATAGATGGTATTGATCTATGATGGTGTGTTCTGTCGTCTCAAGGCCTCCTCTCATCTCAGACTTTCATCAATAGCTGCTGCTATCTCCTCAGAAGAATAATCTTTCGGATCAGGGACTTTCTCGACTACTTTCATAGGGTGTGTCCGAAATCGCATCCTATTCCCTATATATATATATATTTGAGCCCTATGGGAATGGTTAAAAGTAGTGCACTATATAGGGAATAGTGTGCCACTTGGAATGCAGAAACACTCCCATCACTGTGACAGTCAGTCTTTCATAGATAGTCCTATTAGCCTGATGTGGGAGTTCTGTTAAATTGGGTCAATCAGATCACACTCTGTGCACACAGCGCTGGTATTCATGATCCTCGAAGAGACCTCCTACAGAGCACAGAGTACCCTCAGTGGAATTAAGGAGATTAAGAACACATGCCAAATGGTACCCTATTCTCTATATAGGGCCCGATGGTCCCCTTGGTCAAACACAGTGCACTCTGGGTAAAGGATGCCATTTGGGATGCGGGACTAAGCCTGTTCATGGTTCTCTACGGTGTTGTTGTCACCAGGCTGTTTTCACACCAAGCCCAAAACACTGGACTGAAGCTTCTTCTGAATCAGCATAATAAACGTGTCCCGGCTATAATCTGTTATTACTGATATCCACTCTTGAGGTTTTTTACATTTTTTTATTCTGCTTGGCTTTTGCCGTCTGTGAATAGTGTGAAATAATGGGATGGCTGACTGGGTGGCATAATGTATTGTTAAACCCCCACATTAAAACATATTACAATTTACTACATACCATAGAATACTGCAGTATGCTGTAATATACTGTAGAATACTACACTACACACTGATATATCCCTCAATCATGTATAGTACTTACTATAAAATGTTGCAGTATACTGTAGAATACTATAGTAAATACTACAGTAGTGTATTTTTTTTAACTATAGTAAATACTACAGTTTTTAACATACACTGCTCAAAAAGGAACACTAAAATAACACATCCTAGATCTGAATGAATGAAATATTCTTACAGTGCCTTGCGAAAGTATTCGGCCCCCTTGAACTTTGCGACCTTTTGCCACATTTCAGGCTTCAAACATAAATATATAAAACTGTATTTTTTTGTGAAGAATCAACAACAAGTGGGACACAATCATGAAGTGGAACGACATTTATTGGATATTTCAAACTTTTTTAACAAATCAAAAACTGAAAAATTGGGCGTGCAAAATTATTCAGCCCCTTTACTTTCAGTGCAGCAAACTCTCTCCAGAAGTTCAGTGAGAATCTCTGAATTATCCAATGTTGACCTAAATGACTAATGATGATAAATACAATCCACCTGTGTGTAATCAAGTCTCCATATAAATGCACCTGCACTGTGATAGTCTCAAAGGTCCGTTAAAAGCGCAGAGAGCATCATGAAGAACAAGAAACACACCAGGCAGGTCAGAGATACTGTTGTGAAGAAGTTTAAAGCCGGATTTGGATGCAAAAAGATTTCCCAAGCTTTAAACATCCCAAGGAGCACTGTGCAAGCGATAATATTGAAATGGAAGGAGTATCAGACCACTGCAAATCTACCAAGACCTGGCCGTCCCTCTAAACTTTCAGCTCATACAAGGAGAAGACTGATCAGAGATGCAGCCAAGAGGCCCATGATCATTCTGGATGAACTGCAGAGATCTACAGCTGAGGTGGGAGACTCTATCCATAGGACAACAATCAGTCATATATTGCAAAAATCTGGCCTTTATGGAAGAGTGGCAAGAAGAAAGCCATTTCTTAAAGATATCCATAAAAAGTGTCGTTTAAAGTTTGCCACAAGCCACCTGGGAGACACACCAAACATGTGGAAGAAGGTGCTCTGGTCAGATGAAACCAAAATGGAACTTTTTGGCAACAATGCAAAACGTTATGTTTGGCGTAAAAGCAACACAGCTGAACACACCATCCCCACTGTCAAACATGGTGGTGGCAGCATCATGGTTTGGGCCTGCTTTTCTTCAGCAGGGACAGGGAAGATGGTTAAAATTGATGGGAAGATGGATGGAGCCAAATACAGGACCATTCTGGAAGAAAACCTGATGGAGTCTGCAAAAGACCTGAGACTGGGACGGAGATTTGTCTTCCAACAAGACAATGATCCAAAACATAAAGCAAAATCTACAATGGAATGGTTAAAAAATAAACATATCCAGGTGTTAGAATGGCCAAGTCAAAGTCCAGACCTGAATCCAATCGAGAATCTGTGGAAAGAACTGAAAACTGCTGTTCACAAATGCTCTCCATCCAACCTCACTGAGCTCGAGCTGTTTTGCAAGGAGGAATGGGGAAAAAATGTCAGTCTCTCGATGTGAAAAACTGATAGAGACATACCCCAAGCGACTTACAGCTGTAATCGCAGCAAAAGGTGGCGCTACAAAGTATTAACTTAAGGGGGCTGAATAATTTTGCACGCCCAATTTTTCAGTTTTTGATTTGTTAAAAAAGTTTGAAATATCCAATAAATGTCGTTCCACTTCATGATTGTGTCCCACTTGTTGTTGATTCTTCACAAAAAAATAAAGTTTTATATCTTTATGTTTGAAGCCTGAAATGTGGCAAAAGGTCGCAAAGTTCAAGGGGGCCGAATACTTTCGCAAGGCACTGTATTAAATACTTTTTTCTTTACATAGTTGAATGTGCTGGCAACAAAATCACACAAAAATTATCAATGGAAATCAAATTTATCAACCCATGGAGGTCTGGATTTGGAGTCACACTCAAAATTAAAGTGGAAAACCACACTACAGGCTGATCCAACTTTGATGTAATGTCCTTAAAACAAGTCAAAATGAGGCTCAGTAGTGTGTGTGGCCTCCACGTGCCTGTATGACCTCCCTACAACGCCTGGGCATGCTCCTGATGAGGTGGCGGATGGTCTCCTGAGGGATCTCCTCCCAGACCTGGATGGAGCGAGACATGATGTCCCAGATGTGCTCAATTGGATTCAGGTCCGGGGAACGGGTGGGCCCGTCCATAGCATCAATGCCTTCCTCTTGCAGGAACTGCTGACACACTCCAGCCACATGAGGTCTAGTATTGTCTTGCATTAGGAGGAACCCAGGGCCAACCGCACCAGCATATGGTCTCACAAGGGGTCTGAGGATCTCATCTCGGTACCTAATGGCAGACAGGCTACCTCAGGCTACCTCTGTCACATGTGCTGTGTGAACCTGCTTTTATCTGTGAAGAGCACAGGGCGCCAGTGGCAAATTTGCCAATCTTGGTGTTCTCTGGCAAATGCCAAACGTCCTGCACGGTGTTGGGAAACAGACCCTCATGGAGTCTGTTTCTGACCGTTTGAGCAGACACATGCACATTTGTGGCCTGCTGGAGGTCATTTTGCAGGGCTCTGGCAGTGCTCCTCCTGCTCCTTCTTGCACAAAGGCGGAGGTAGCGGTCCTGCTGCTGGGTTGTTGCCCTCCTACGGCCTCCTCCACGTCTCCTGATGTACTGGCCTGTCTCCTGGTAGCGCCTCCATGCTCTGGACACTACGCTGACAGACACAGCAAACCTTCTTGCCACAGCTCGCATTGATGTGCCATCCTGGATGAGCTGCACTACCTGAGCCACTTGTGTGGGTTTCTAGACTCCGTCTCATGCTACCACTAGAGTGAAAGCACCGCCAGCATTCAAAAGTGACCAAAACATCAGCCAGGAAGCATAGGAACTGAGAAGTGGTCTGTGGTCACCACCTGCAGAACCACTCCTTTATTGGGGGTGTCTTGCTAATTGCCTATAATTTCCACCTGTTGTCTATTCCATTTGAACAACAGCATGTGACATTTATTGTCAATCAGTGTTGCTTCCTAAGTGGACAGTTTGATTTCACAGAAGTGTGATTGACTTGGAGTTACACTGTGTTGTTTAAGTGTTCCCTTTATTTTTTTGAGCAGTGTACATACAACCCTGCCCATTCCCTTCCCCCATAATGCAGTTTGTGCAGAATCTCTGACCTCTCCGTTCAGACCCCAGTCCTGCCAACCTACAGGTTCTATTAAAGAACAGAATCTCTGACCTCTGCATTCAGACCCCAGTCCTGCCAACCTACAGGTTCTAGTAAAGAACAGAATCTCTGACCTCTCCGTTCAGAACCCCAGTCCTGCCAACCTACAGGTTCTATTAAAGAACAGAATCTCTGACCTCTGCATTCAGACCCCAGTCCTGCCAACCTACAGGTTCTAGTAAAGAACATAATCTCTGACCTCTCCATTCAGACCCCCAGTCCTGCCTACCTACAGGTTCTATTAAAGAACAGAATCTCTGACCTCTGCATTCAGACCCCAGTCCTGCCAACCTACAGGTTCTAGTAAAGAACAGAATCTCTGACCTCTCCATTCAGACTCCCAGTCCTGCCTACCTACAGGTTCTATTAAAGAACAGAATCTCTGACCTCTGCATTCAGACCCCAGTCCTGCCAACCTACAGGTTCTAGTAAAGAACAGAATCTCTGACCTCTCCATTCAGACCCCCAGTCCTGCCTACCTACAGGTTATAGTAAAGAACAGAATCTCTGACCTCTCCATTCAGACCCCCAGTCCTGCCTACCTACAGGTTCTATTAAAGAACAGAATCTCTGACCTCTGCATTCAGACCCCAGTCCTGCCAACCTACAGGTTCTAGTAAAGAACAGAATCTCTGACCTCTCCATTCAGACCCCCAGTCCTGCCTACCTACAGGTTCTATTAAAGAACAGAATCTCTGACCTCTGCATTCAGACCCCAGTCCTGCCAACCTACAGGTTCTAGTAAAGAACAGAATCTCTGACCTCTCCATTCAGACCCCCAGTCCTGCCTACCTACAAGTTCTAGTGAAGAACATAATCTCTGTCCTCTCCATTCAGAACCCCAGTCCTGCCAACCTACAGGTTCTATTAAAGAACAGAATCTCTGACCTCTGCATTCAGACCCCAGTCCTGCCTACCTACAGGTTCTTGTAAAGAACAGAATCTCTGACCTCTGCATTCAGACCCCAGTCCTGCCTACCTACAGGGTGAAACAAAATATTAGGACAGTTTTTGTTAATGTTTTTGTTACCCTCAGTGATAACGACACTATATATTGAATGTGGTATAAGTTTGACACTCAACCATTCCATTGAACATACTGTATCCCAGACCTTGAATGCATGGCTGTTGTATAACTATTGTGGGTTGATTGCTTAGCAGTCGACACACCAGCTTAAACAACTTCACAACATTAGCAAACTTTGTACAATTTAATGTTTTGATTGTTCCCATGAAGTTGAAATATGTTGACTTTTGTGTTGTGGAAACTTGTTGTTTCTCCACATTGCTGTGTGTTTTTGTTGTTGTTGTTGTTGTTAATGATGTTGTTGCTGGGTTTTTGTAGTGATTGTTATAAAATTCCTAATTTGCATTATACATGTCTGTTCCAGCCTTTTGACAACAGACAGAAAAGAAACAATATACATATTGATAAAGACGGGCAGACAGGCAGCTGGATTAACTGAGCTCGGGTAATTTCCATCAACCCTTGGCTTATTCCAAACACAATTAACCTTTCCAAACAAACTGCACTTATCAGGGAGAATTCGCCAGGCAGACGGGAAGGGTGGAATATAAAACAAGACCACATGTTGCGTTTTGCAAAATGAGCCTGGAGCTGTGTTGACATTACTAAAAAAAAAATATATATATATATATCTGCTTTGAAAGAAACTCTGCAATCAATATGTTGTTGTTATTGTAAAAAAAAATATATATATATAATGTTTTCTAAATGACTTGCTTGGTTAAATAAAGGCAAAATAAAAATCTACTGTAGATAATGGAGTGACATAAGAATCTTTAGTTATAATCGGTTATAAAGGTGCGTTAACTTAAAACGACATGACTTGTCTCAACTTGACATACTGACGGATTGCTTCCACGCTGTTTCTGATACAGTTTTGAACATGTTTGATTCGTATTTATTTGATGTATTATAACGGCCGTTATCTGACGCCAACGACGACAGCTAGTCTTTACTAGGGACCGACACATCGCCAAAAAGACATTACTAACAAAACACTTTGGAGTTGACATATATTTAAAAAACATAAGACGTCCACTGTGTGTGTGTGTGTGTATGTGTGTGTGTGTGTGTGTGTGTGTGTGTGTGCATCTGTCTCAAACATAATGTCTGCTAACAAGGCAAATACCCTCTTCTACATAGACCCAGCCTGACTAGACCTGAGCCAGTACATTGAGACAGTACATTGAGCCAGTAGATATGAGCCAGTAGTTATGAGCCAGTAGATATGAGCCAGTAGATATTAACCAATAGATATGAGCCAGTATATATGAGCCAGTATATATGAGCCAGTAGATATGAGGCAGTATATATGAGCCAGTACATTGAGCCAGTAGATATGAACCAGTAGATATGAGCCAGTAGATATGAACCAGTAGATATGAGCCAGTACATTGAGCCAGTAGATATGAGCCAGTAGATATGAAACAGTAGATATGAACCAGTAGATCTGAACCAGTAGATATGAACCAGAAGATATGAACCAGTATATATGAACCAGTAGATATGAACCAGTAGATATGAGCCAGTAGATATGAACCAGTAGATATGAGCCAGTAGATGAAACACAAAGTGTGCATACTAATTAGCACCCTTTCCCTTTTGGTCTAAAGTAGTGAACTATATGGGTATAAGGTGCTATTTGGGATCAAATCCAGGGTGCTGAAGAGTTAACTGATGTGACCACTTCACTGTCTCCCAGGAGCTTCACACACAGTGCCGGCCGACTGGGTTTCATGTAGTGGGGCTGCCTTTGTGCCGACTCACTGCCCAACCCCATCCCTTACCAGTAGCCTGGTCCCAGATCTGTCTGTTTGTGTGTTTCTGTCTGGATAACTCCTATGGTTATTGTCACGCCATGTACAACTGAGGATCCCGTTCCTCCTAGGGCCTAACCCTGCCCCTGTTTGACCTGCAGGATATGTCTGGTAACTTACCCTGCCCCTGTTTGACCTGCAGGATATGTCTGGTAACTTACCCTGCCCCTGTTTGACCTGCAGGATATGTCTGGTAACTTACCCTGTTGTTTGACCTGCAGGATATGTCTGGTAACTTACCCTGCCCCTGTTTGACCTGCAGGATATGTCTGGTAACTTACCCTGCCCCTGTTTGACCTGCAGGATATGTCTGGTAACTTACCCTGTCCCTGTTTGAGCAGCAGGATATGTCTGGTAACTTACCCTGCCCCTGTTTGACCTGCAGGATATGTCTGGTAACTTACCCTGCCCCTGTTTGACCTGCAGGATATGTCTGGTAACTTACCCTGCCCCTGTTTGACCTGCAGGATATGTCTGGTAACTTACCCTGTCCCTGTTGTTTGACCTGCAGGATATGTCTGGTAACTTACCCTGCCCCTGTTTGACCTGCAGGATATGTCTGGTAACTTACCCTGTCCCTGTTTGACCTGCAGGATATGTCTGGTAACTTACCCTGTCCCTGTTTGAGCAGCAGGATATGTCTGGTAACTTACCCTGCCCCTGTTTGACCTGCAGGATATGTCTGGTAACTTACCCTGTCCCTGTTTGACCTGCAGGATATGTCTGGTAACTTACCCTGTCCCTGTTTGACCTGCAGGATCCAGTGCCACCTGGGAGGACCTAATGGGACCCATGCTGCCAGCCCAGTTTGCCCGGATGACATCACTGTCAGCGCCAGGTGTTGCTCTCATGACCGGAGACTGGAGACCCCACTCAACATCAGGTTTGGCCCTGTCAATCAATCAATCAATCAATCAATCAATTCATCAGGTTGGATATGTCAGTCAATCAATTTATCAATTAACACACGATTTCATGTTTTTGTACATACTGTATATTCATGTATTGATGAAAATATTGTATCGCATAATACACTCGTAGAGGCTCATTTTGTATTCATCAGACTGAATAGTTGGTGCTTGAAATAAGCATTTAGTCCTACACTCTGTGAAGAATACATTTGAACGTAACACAACCCTTGACCTTCTCAAAAATATGTCATCATTGTAAGAAACGTTCCTATTTCTTACAGTAGGAGAACAGATCTACTGTACTGTGGGCTTCGTAGGCCTTTATATCTTTGTTTTCGGGGAGGTTGACATCTCAACATCAAATGCTTTTATGTCTTCTTTCATCATTCCTCGTGTCTGGATAAAGGCTGAACCAATCTGTCCATCATTGATTTAAAGTGTACCATGTAAAGAGATGAAATGTATCACTGTGGTGTGACAGACAGCACCTCCTTCACTGCTCTCAGTCAAGTAAACATACAGTGGGGAGAACAGGTATTTGCTACACTGACGATTTTGCAGGTTTTCCTACTTACAAAGCACGTAGAGGTCTGTAATTTTTATCATAGGTACACTTCAACTGTGAGAGACGGAATCTAAAACAAAAATCCAGAAACTTGTTCTCACCACTGTATCTCCTATGAGTACATGCATCTCCCATGAGTACTGTAGAAACAGACTGTGTTTCTGTGTGTGTGTGCAAGTGTGTGTGTGTGAGCGTGCGTGTGTGTGTGTGTGTGTGCGTGCGTGCGTGCGTGCGTGTGTGTGTGTGTGTGCGTGTCTCAGACTCTAGTAAGGTATCAGATCATCTCTGTACACATTATTAAATCTGTTTGTTCATCATCTACAATCCTTGAGTGCAACATTTTAACATTTTAACATGTTTGAGCAAGTGGGAAGTGCTGTAAAACACATTACCTCAATTACCTCGACTAACCGGTGCCCCCTGCACATTGACTCTGTACCAGTACACCCTGTATATCGTCTCGCTATTGTTATTTTACTGCTGCTCTTTAAATACTTGTTACTTTTATTTCTTAATCTTAGTTTATTAAAAAAATGTAAACTGTATTGTTGGTTAGGGGCTCGTAAGTAAGCATTTCACTGTAAGGTCTGTTGTACAGCATTTCACTGTAAGGTCTACTACACCTGTTGTATTCAGCATTTCACTGTAAGGTCTACTACACCTGTTATATTCAGCATTTCACTGTAAGGTCTACTACACCTGTTGTATTCAGCATTTCACTGTAAGGTCTACTACACCTGTTGTATTCAGCATTTCACTGTAAGGTCTGTTGTACAGCATTTCACTGTAAGGTCTACTACACCTGTTGTATTCAGCATTTCACTGTAAGGTCTGTTGTACAGCATTTCACTGTAAGGTCTACTACACCTGTTGTATTCAGCATTTCACTGTAAGGTCTACCTACACCTGTTGTATTCAGCATTTCACTGTAAGGTCTACCTACACCTGTTGTATTCAGTATTTCACTGTAAGGTCTACCTACACCTGTTGTATTCAGCATTTCACTGTAAGGTCTGTTGTATTCAACATTTCACTCTAAGGTCTACTACACCTGTTGTATTCAGCATTTCACTGTAAGGTCTACTATACCTGTTGTATTCAGCATTTCACTGTAAGGTCTACTACACCTGTTGTATTCAGCATTTCACTGTAAGGTCTACCTACACCTGTTGTATTCAGTATTTCACTGTAAGGTCTACCTACACCTGTTGTATTCAGCATTTCACTGTAAGGTCTGTTGTATTCAACATTTCACTGTAAGGTCTACTACACCTGTTGTATTCAGCATTTCACTGTAAGGTCTACTATACCTGTTGTATTCAGCATTTCACTGTAAGGTCTACTACACCTGTTGTATTCAGCATTTCACTGTAAGGTCTACTACACCTGTTGTATTCAGCATTTCACTGTGAGGTCTACTACACCTGTTGTAGTCAGTATTTCACTGTAAGGTCTACTACACCTGTTGTATTCAGCATTTCACTGTAAGGTCTACTTAACCTGTTGTATTCAGCATTTCACTGTAAGGTCTACTACACCTGTTGAATTCAGCATTTCACTGTAAGGTCTACTACACCTGTTGTATTCAGCATTTCACTGTAAGGTCTACTACACCTGTTGTATTCAGTATTTCACTGTAAGGTCTACTACACCTGTTGTATTCATCATTTCACTGTAAGGTCTACCTACACATGTTGTATTCAGCATTTCACTGTAAGATCTACTACACCTGTTGTATTCAGTATTTCACTGCAAGGTCTACTACACCTGTTGTATTCAGCATTTCACTGTAAGGTCTACTACACCTGTTGTATTCAGTATTTCACTGTAAGGTCTACTACACCTGTTGTATTCAGCATTTCACTGTAAGGTCTACTACACCTGTTGTATTCAGCATTTCACTGTGAGGTCTACTACACCTGTTGTATTCAGCATTTCACTGTAAAGTCTACTACACCTGTTGTGTTCAGCATATTCACTGTGAGGTCTACTACACCTGTTGTATTCAGCATTTCACTGTAAGGTCTGTTGTATTCAGCATTTCACTGTGAGGTCTACTACACCTGTTGTATTCAGCATTTCACTGTAAGGTCTACTACACCTGTTGTATTCAGCATTTCACTGTAAGGTCTACCTACACCTGTTGTATTCAGCATTTCACTGTAAGGTCTACCAACACCTGTTGTATTCAGCATTTCACTGTAAGGACTACCAACACCTGTTGTATTCAGTATTTCACTGTAAGGTCTACCTACACCTGTTGTATTAAGCATTTCACTGTAAGGTCTACTACACCTGTTGTATTCAGCATTTCACTGTAAGGTCTACCTACACCTGTTCTATTCAGCATTTCACTGTAAGGTCTACTACACCTGTTGTATTCAGCATTTCACTGTGTGGTCTACTACACCTGTTGTATTCAGCATTTCACTGTAAGGTCTACCTACACCTGTTGTATTCAGCATTTCACTGTAAGGTCTACTACACCTGTTGTATTCAGCATTTCACTGTGTGGTCTACTACACCTGTTGTATTCAGCATTTCACTGTAAGGTCTACCTACACCTGTTGTATTCAGCATTTCACTGTAAGGTCTACTACACCTGTTGTATTCAGTATTTCACTGTAAGGTCTACCTACACCTGTTGTATTCAGCATTTCACTGTGAGGTCTACCTACACCTGTTGTATTCAGCATTTCACTGTAAGGTCTACTACACCTGTTGTATTCAACATTTCACTGTGAGGTCTACTACACCTGTTGTATTCAACATTTCACTGTAAGGTCTACTACACCTGTTGTATTCGGCATTTCACTGTAAGGTCTACTACACCTGTTGTATTCGGCACATGTGACTCATAACATTTGATTTGATTCAGCCAACTTGACACAACTGAGGGAAGCATTGGAGTCAACATGGGCCAACATCCCTGTGGAATGCTTTAGACACCTTGTAGAGTCATCACGGGTCGACATCCCTGTGGAACGCTTTAGACACCTTGTAGAGTCATCACGGGCCAACATCCCTGTGGAACGCTTTAGACACCTTGTAGAGTCATCACGGGCCAACATCCCTGTGGAACGCTTTAGACACCTTGTAGTCATCACGGGCCAGCATCCCTGTGGAACGCTTTAGACACCTTGTAGTCATCACGGGCCAGCATCCCTGTGGAACGCTTTAGACACCTTGTAGAGTCAACATGGGGCCAGCATCCCTGTGGAACGCTTTAGACACCTTGTAGAGTCATCACGGGCCAACATCCCTGTGGAACGCTTTAGACACCTTGTAGAGTCATCACGGGCCAGCATCCCTGTGGAACGCTTTAGACACCTTGTAGAGTCATCACGGGCCAGCATCCCTGTGGAACGCTTTAGACACCTTGTAGTCATCACGGGCCAACATCCCTGTGGAACGCTTTAGACACCTTGTAGTCATCACGGGCCAACATCCCTGTGGAACGCTTTAGACACCTTGTAGAGTCATCACGGGCCAACATCCCT
This sequence comes from Oncorhynchus mykiss, assembly GCF_057628025.1. Taxonomy (NCBI): domain Eukaryota; kingdom Metazoa; phylum Chordata; class Actinopteri; order Salmoniformes; family Salmonidae; genus Oncorhynchus; species Oncorhynchus mykiss. The sequence goes on along the minus strand of NC_143044.1, from coordinate 57,641,568 downwards.
GTGGAACGCTTTAGACACCTTTTAGAGTCATCATTGGCCAACATCCCTGTGGAACGCTTTAGACACCTTGTAGTCATCACGGGCCAGCATCCCTGTGGAACGCTTTAGACACCTTGTAGAGTCATCACGGGCCAGCATCCCTGTGGAACGCTTTAGACACCTTGTAGAGTCATCACGGGCCAGCATCCCTGTGGAACGCTTTAGACACCTTGTAGTCATCACGGGTCGACATCCCTGTGGAACGCTTTAGACACCTTGTAGAGTCATCACGGGCCAACATCCCTGTGGAACGCTTTAGACACCTTGTAGAGTCATCACGGGCCAACATCCCTGTGGAACGCTTTAGACACCTTGTAGTCATCACGGGCCAGCATCCCTGTGGAACGCTTTAGACACCTTGTAGTCATCACGGGCCAGCATCCCTGTGGAACGCTTTAGACACCTTGTAGAGTCAACATGGGGCCAGCATCCCTGTGGAACGCTTTAGACACCTTGTAGAGTCATCACGGGCCAACATCCCTGTGGAACGCTTTAGACACCTTGTAGAGTCATCACGGGCCAGCATCCCTGTGGAACGCTTTAGACACCTTGTAGAGTCATCACGGGCCAGCATCCCTGTGGAACGCTTTAGACACCTTGTAGTCATCACGGGCCAACATCCCTGTGGAACGCTTTAGACACCTTGTAGTCATCACGGGCCAACATCCCTGTGGAACGCTTTAGACACCTTGTAGAGTCATCAAGGGCCAACATCCCTGTGGAACGCTTTAGACACCTTGTAGAGTCATCACGGGCCAACATCCCTGTGGAACGCTTTAGACACCTTTTAGAGTCATCATTGGCCAACATCCCTGTGGAACGCTTTAGACACCTTGTAGAGTCATCACGGGCCAACATCCCTGTGGAACGCTTTAGACACCTTGTAGAGTCATCACGGGCCAGCATCCCTGTGGAACGCTTTAGACACCTTGTAGAGTCATCACGGGTCGACATCCCTGTGGAACGCTTTAGACACCTTGTAGTCATCACGGGCCAACATCCCTGTGGAACGCTTTAGACACCTTGTAGAGTCATCACGGGCCAGCATCCCTGTGGAACGCTTTAGACACCTTGTAGAGTCATCACGGGCCAACATCCCTGTCGAACGCTTTAGACACCTTGTAGAGTCATCACGGGCCAGCATCCCTGTGGAACGCTTTAGACACCTTGTAGTCATCACGGGCCAGCATCCCTGTGGAACGCTTTAGACACCTTGTAGAGTCAACATGGGGCCAGCATCCCTGTGGAACGCTTTAGACACCTTGTAGAGTCATCACGGGCCAACATCCCTGTGGAACGCTTTAGACACCTTGTAGAGTCATCACGGGCCAGCATCCCTATGTAACGCTTTAGACACCTTGTAGAGTCATCACGGGCCAACATCCCTGTGGAACGCTTTAGACACCTTGTAGTCATCACGGGCCAACATCCCTGTGGAACGCTTTAGACACCTTGTAGAGTCATCATTGGCCAACATCCCTGTGGAACGCTTTAGACACCTTGTAGAGTCATCACGGGCCAGCATCCCTGTGGAACGCTTTAGACACCTTGTAGAGTCATCACGGGCCAACATCCCTGTGGAACGCTTTAGACACCTTGTAGAGTCATCACGGGCCAACATCCCTGTGGAACGCTTTAGACACCTTGTAGTCATCACGGGCCAACATCCCTGTGGAACGCTTTAGACACCTTGTAGAGTCATCACGGGCCAACATCCCTGTGGAACGCTTTAGACACCTAGTAGAGTCATCATTGGCCAACATCCCTGTGGAACGCTTTAGACACCTTGTAGAGTCATCCCGGGCCAACATCCCTGTGGAACGCTTTAGACACCTTGTAGAGTCATCACGGGCCAGCATCCCTGTGGAACGCTTTAGACACCTTGTAGAGTCATCACGGGCCAGCATCCCTGTGGAACGCTTTAGACACCTTGTAGAGTCATCACGGGCCAGCATCCCTGTGGAACGCTTTAGACACCTTGTAGAGTCATCACGGGCCAACATCCCTGTGGAACGCTTTAGACACCTTGTAGAGTCATCACGGGCCAACATCCCTGTGGAACGCTTTAGACACCTTGTAGAGTCATCACGGGCCAACATCCCTGTGGAACGCTTTAGACACCTTGTAGTCATCACGGGCCAACATCCCTGTGGAACGCTTTAGACACCTTGTAGTCATCACGGGCCAACATCCCTGTGGAACGCTTTAGACACCTTGTAGAGTCATCACGGGTCGACATCCCTGTGGAACGCTTTAGACACCTTGTAGAGTCATCACGGGCCAACATCCCTGTGGAACGCTTTAGACACCTTGTAGAGTCATCACGGGCCAGCATTCCTGTGGAACGCTTTAGACACCTTGTAGAGTCATCACGGGCCAACATCCCTGTGGAACGCTTTAGACACCTTGTAGTCATCACGGGCCAACATCCCTGTGGAACGCTTTAGACACCTTGTAGAGTCATCATTGGCCAACATCCCTGTGGAACGCTTTAGACACCTTGTAGAGTCATCACGGGCCAGCATCCCTGTGGAACGCTTTAGACACCTTGTAGAGTCATCACGGGCCAACATCCCTGTGGAACGCTTTAGACACCTTGTAGAGTCATCACGGGCCAACATCCCTGTGGAACGCTTTAGACACCTTGTAGAGTCATCACGGGCCAACATCCCTGTGGAACGCTTTAGACACCTTGTAGAGTCATCACGGGCCAACATCCCTGTGGAACGCTTTAGACACCTTGTAGAGTCATCACGGGCCAGCATCCCTGTGGAACGCTTTAGACACCTTGTAGAGTCATCACGGGCCAGCATCCCTGTGGAACGCTTTAGACACCTTGTAGTCATCACGGGCCAACATCCCTGTGGAACGCTTTAGACACCTTGTAGAGTCATCACGGGCCAACATCCCTGTGGAACGCTTTAGACACCTTGTAGAGTCATCACGGGCCAACATCCCTGTGGAACGCTTTAGACACCTTGTAGAGTCATCACGGGCCAGCATCCCTGTGGAACGCTTTAGACACCTTGTAGTCATCACGGGCCAACATCCCTGTGGAACGCTTTAGACACCTTGTAGTCATCACGGGCCAGCATCCCTGTGGAACGCTTTAGACACCTTGTAGAGTCATCACGGGCCAACATCCCTGTGGAACGCTTTAGACACCTTGTAGAGTCATCACGGGTCGACATCCCTGTGGAACGCTTTAGACACCTTGTAGAGTCATCACGGGCCAACATCCCTGTGGAACGCTTTAGACACCTTGTAGAGTCATCACGGGCCAACATCCCTGTGGAACGCTTTAGACACCTTGTAGAGTCATCACGGGCCAACATCCCTGTGGAACGCTTTAGACACCTTGTAGAGTCATCACGGGTCGACATCCCTGTGGAACGCTTTAGACACCTTGTAGAGTCATCACGGGCCAACATCCCTGTGGAACGCTTTAGACACCTTGTAGAGTCAACATGGGGCCAACATCCCTGTGGAACGCTTTAGACACCTTGTAGAGTCATCACGGGCCAACATCCCTGTGGAACGCTTTAGACACCTTGTAGAGTCATCACGGGCCAACATCCCTGTGGAACGCTTTAGACACCTTGTAGAGTCATCACGGGCCAACATCCCTGTGGAACGCTTTAGACACCTAGTAGAGTCATCACGGGCCAACATCCCTGTGGAACGCTTTAGACACCTTGTAGAGTCATCACGGGCCAACATCCCTGTGGAACGCTTTAGACACCTTGTAGAGTCATCACGGGCCAACATCCCTGTGGAACGCTTTAGACACCTTGTAGAGTCAACATGGGGCCAACATCCCTGTGGAACGCTTTAGACACCTTGTAGAGTCATCACGGGCCAGCATCCCTGTGGAACGCTTTCAACACCTTGTAGAGTCATCACGGGCCAACATCCCTGTGGAACGCTTTAGACACCTTGTAGAGTCATCACGGGCCAACATCCCTGTGGAACGCTTTAGACACCTTGTAGAGTCATCACGGGCCAACATCCCTGTGGAACGCTTTAGACACCTTGTAGAGTCATCACGGGCCAACATCCCTGTGGAACGCTTTAGACACCTTGTAGAGTCATCACGGGCCAACATCCCTGTGGAACGCTTTAGACACCTTGTAGAGTCATCACGGGCCAGCATCCCTGTGGAACGCTTTAGACACCTTGTAGAGTCAACATGGGGCCAGCATCCCTGTGGAACGCTTTAGACACCTTGTAGAGTCATCACGGGCCGACATCCCTGTGGAACGCTTTAGACACCTTGTAGAGTCATCACGGGCCAGCATCCCTGTGGAACGCTTTAGACACCTTGTAGAGTCATCATGGGCCAACATCCCTGTGGAACGCTTTAGACACCTTGTAGAGTCATCACGGGCCAGCATCCCTGTGGAACGCTTTAGACACCTTGTAGTCATCACGGGCCAGCATCCCTGTGGAACGCTTTAGACACCTTGTAGAGTCAACATGGGGCCAGCATCCCTGTGGAACGCTTTAGACACCTTGTAGAGTCATCACGGGCCAACATCCCTGTGGAACGCTTTAGACACCTTGTAGAGTCATCACGGGCCAGCATCCCTATGTAACGCTTTAGACACCTTGTAGAGTCATCACGGGCCAACATCCCTGTGGAACGCTTTAGACACCTTGTAGTCATCACGGGCCAACATCCCTGTGGAACGCTTTAGACACCTTGTAGAGTCATCATTGGCCAACATCCCTGTGGAACGCTTTAGACACCTTGTAGAGTCATCACGGGCCAGCATCCCTGTGGAACGCTTTAGACACCTTGTAGAGTCATCACGGGCCAACATCCCTGTGGAACGCTTTAGACACCTTGTAGAGTCATCACGGGCCAACATCCCTGTGGAACGCTTTAGACACCTTGTAGTCATCACGGGCCAACATCCCTGTGGAACGCTTTAGACACCTTGTAGAGTCATCACGGGCCAACATCCCTGTGGAACGCTTTAGACACCTAGTAGAGTCATCATTGGCCAACATCCCTGTGGAACGCTTTAGACACCTTGTAGAGTCATCCCGGGCCAACATCCCTGTGGAACGCTTTAGACACCTTGTAGAGTCATCACGGGCCAGCATCCCTGTGGAACGCTTTAGACACCTTGTAGAGTCATCACGGGCCAGCATCCCTGTGGAACGCTTTAGACACCTTGTAGAGTCATCACGGGCCAGCATCCCTGTGGAACGCTTTAGACACCTTGTAGAGTCATCACGGGCCAACATCCCTGTGGAACGCTTTAGACACCTTGTAGAGTCATCACGGGCCAACATCCCTGTGGAACGCTTTAGACACCTTGTAGAGTCATCACGGGCCAACATCCCTGTGGAACGCTTTAGACACCTTGTAGTCATCACGGGCCAACATCCCTGTGGAACGCTTTAGACACCTTGTAGTCATCACGGGCCAACATCCCTGTGGAACGCTTTAGACACCTTGTAGAGTCATCACGGGTCGACATCCCTGTGGAACGCTTTAGACACCTTGTAGAGTCATCACGGGCCAACATCCCTGTGGAACGCTTTAGACACCTTGTAGAGTCATCACGGGCCAGCATTCCTGTGGAACGCTTTAGACACCTTGTAGAGTCATCACGGGCCAACATCCCTGTGGAACGCTTTAGACACCTTGTAGTCATCACGGGCCAACATCCCTGTGGAACGCTTTAGACACCTTGTAGAGTCATCATTGGCCAACATCCCTGTGGAACGCTTTAGACACCTTGTAGAGTCATCACGGGCCAGCATCCCTGTGGAACGCTTTAGACACCTTGTAGAGTCATCACGGGCCAACATCCCTGTGGAACGCTTTAGACACCTTGTAGAGTCATCACGGGCCAACATCCCTGTGGAACGCTTTAGACACCTTGTAGAGTCATCACGGGCCAACATCCCTGTGGAACGCTTTAGACACCTTGTAGAGTCATCACGGGCCAACATCCCTGTGGAACGCTTTAGACACCTTGTAGAGTCATCACGGGCCAGCATCCCTGTGGAACGCTTTAGACACCTTGTAGAGTCATCACGGGCCAGCATCCCTGTGGAACGCTTTAGACACCTTGTAGTCATCACGGGCCAACATCCCTGTGGAACGCTTTAGACACCTTGTAGAGTCATCACGGGCCAACATCCCTGTGGAACGCTTTAGACACCTTGTAGAGTCATCACGGGCCAACATCCCTGTGGAACGCTTTAGACACCTTGTAGAGTCATCACGGGCCAGCATCCCTGTGGAACGCTTTAGACACCTTGTAGTCATCACGGGCCAACATCCCTGTGGAACGCTTTAGACACCTTGTAGTCATCACGGGCCAGCATCCCTGTGGAACGCTTTAGACACCTTGTAGAGTCATCACGGGCCAACATCCCTGTGGAACGCTTTAGACACCTTGTAGAGTCATCACGGGTCGACATCCCTGTGGAACGCTTTAGACACCTTGTAGAGTCATCACGGGCCAACATCCCTGTGGAACGCTTTAGACACCTTGTAGAGTCATCACGG